>NC_068369.1:39309808-39609808 GCF_020536995.1 Dreissena polymorpha | reverse complement strand
AGAGGTAAGTATGTCACTTGTCCAATACATACAGTATAGAGGTAAGTATGTCACGTACCCAATACATACAGTATAGAGGTAAGTATGTCACTTGTCCAATACATACAGTATAGAGGTAAGTATGTCACGTACCCAATACATACAGTATAGAGGTAAGTATGTCACGTACCCAATACATACAGTATAGAGGTAAGTATGTCACTTGTCCAATACATACAGTATAGAGGTAAGTATGTCACGTACCCAATACATACAGTATAGAGGTAAGTATGTCACTTGTCCAATACATACAGTATAGAGGTAAGTATGTCACGTGTCCAATACATACAGTATAGAGGTAAGTATGTCACGTACCCAATACATACAGTATAGAGGTAAGTATGTCACGTACCCAATACATACAGTATAGAGGTAAGTATGTCACTTGTCCAATACATACAGTATAGAGGTAAGTATGTCACTTGTCCAATACATACAGTATAGAGGTAAGTATGTCACGTACCCAATACATACAGTATAGAGGTAAGTATGTCACGTACCCAATACATACAGTATAGAGGTAAGTATGTCACTTGTCCAATACATACAGTATAGAGGTAAGTATGTCACTTGTCCACATTACATACAGTATAGAGGTCAGTATGTCACCGTACCCAATACATACAGTATAGAGGTAAGATGTCACTGTACCCAAATACATACAGTATAGAGGTAAGTATGTCACTGTCCAATACATACAGTATAGAGGTCAGTATGTCACTGTACCAATACATACAGTATAGAGGTAAGTATGTCACTTGTCCAATACATACAGTATAGAGGTAAGTATGTCACTTGTACCCAATACATACAGTATAGAGGTAAGTATGTCACTTGTCCAATACATACAGTATAGAGGTAAGTATGTCACTTGTACCAATACATACAGTATAGAGGTCAGTATGTCACTTGTACCCAATACATACAGTATAGAGGTCAGTATGTCACGTACCCAATACATACAGTATAGAGGTAAGTATGTCACTTGTCCAATACATACAGTATAGAGGTAAGTATGTCACTGTACCCCAATACATACAGTATAGAGGTAAGTATGTCACTTGTCCCAATACATACAGTATAGAGGTAAGTATGTCACTGTACCAATACATACAGTATAGAGGTCAGTATGTCACTTGTCCAATACATACAGTATAGAGGTAAGTATGTCACGTACCCAATACATACAGTATAGAGGTAAGTATGTCACGTACCCAATACATACAGTATAGAGGTAAGTATGTCACGTGTCCAATACATACAGTATAGAGGTCAGTATGTCACTTGTCCAATACATACAGTATAGAGGTAAGTATGTCACGTACCCAATACATACAGTATAGAGGTAAGTATGTCACGTACCCAATACATACAGTATAGAGGTAAGTATGTCACGTACCCAATACATACAGTATAGAGGTAAGTATGTCACTTGTCCAATACATACAGTATAGAGGTAAGTATGTCACTTGTCCAATACATACAGTATAGAGGTAAGTATGTCACGTGTCCAATACATACAGTATAGAGGTCAGTATGTCACGTGTCCAATACATACAGTATAGAGGTAAGTATGTCACTTGTCCAATACATACAGTATAGAGGTCAGTATGTCACGTACCCAATACATACAGTATAGAGGTAAGTATGTCACGTACCCAATACATACAGTATAGAGGTAAGTATGTCACGTACCCAATACATACAGTATAGAGGTAAGTATGTCACGTACCCAATACATACAGTATAGAGGTAAGTATGTCACTTGTCCAATACATACAGTATAGAGGTAAGTATGTCACTTGTCCAATACATACAGTATAGAGGTAAGTATGTCACGTGTCCAATACATACAGTATAGAGGTCAGTATGTCACGTGTCCAATACATACAGTATAGAGGTAAGTATGTCACTTGTCCAATACATACAGTATAGAGGTAAGTATGTCACGTACCCAATACATACAGTATAGAGGTAAGTATGTCACTTGTCCAATACATACAGTATAGAGGGTAAGTATGTCACTTGTCCAATACATACAGTATAGAGGTAAGTATGTCACTTGTCCAATACATACAGTATAGAGGTCAGTATGTCACTTGTCCAATACATACAGTATAGAGGTAAGTATGTCACGTACCCAATACATACAGTATAGAGGTAAGTATGTCACGTACCCAATACATACAGTATAGAGGTAAGTATGTCACGTACCCAATACATACAGTATAGAGGTAAGTATGTCACGTACCCAATACATACAATATAGAGGTCAGTATGTCACGTACCCAATACATACAGTATAGAGGTAAGTATGTCACTTGTCCAATACATACAGTATAGAGGTAAGTATGTCACTTGTCCAATACATACAGTATAGAGGTAAGTATGTCACGTACCCAATACATACAGTATAGAGGTAAGTATGTCACTTGTCCAATACATACAGTATAGAGGTAAGTATGTCACGTACCCAATACATACAGTATAGAGGTCAGTATGTCACGTACCCAATACATACAGTATAGAGGTAAGTATGTCACGTACCCAATACATACAATATAGAGGTCAGTATGTCACTTGTCCAATACATACAGTATAGAGGTAAGTATGTCACGTGTCCAATACATACAGTATAGAGGTAAGTATGTCACGTACCCAATACATACAGTATAGAGGTAAGTATGTCACTTGTCCAATACATACAGTATAGAGGTAAGTATGTCACGTACCCAATACATACAGTATAGAGGTAAGTATGTCACTTGTCCAATACATACAGTATAGAGGTAAGTATGTCACGTACCCAATACATACAGTATAGAGGTCAGTATGTCACGTACCCAATACATACAGTATAGAGGTAAGTATGTCACGTACCCAATACATACAATATAGAGGTCAGTATGTCACTTGTCCAATACATACAGTATAGAGGTAAGTATGTCACGTACCCAATACATACAATATAGAGGTAAGTATGTCACTTGTCCAATACATACAGTATAGAGGTAAGTATGTCACGTACCCAATACATACAATATAGAGGTAAGTATGTCACTTGTCCAATACATACAGTATAGAGGTAAGTATGTCACGTACCCAATACATACAGTATAGAGGTAAGTATGTCACTTGTCCAATACATACAGTATAGAGGTAAGTATGTCACAACCAATACATACAGTATAGAGGTCAGTATGTCACGTACCCAATACATACAGTATAGAGGTAAGTATGTCACGTACCCAATACATACAGTATAGAGGTCAGTATGTCACGTACCCAATACATACAGTATAGAGGTAAGTATGTCACGTACCCAATACATACAGTATAGAGGTCAGTATGTCACGTACCCAATACATACAATATAGAGGTAAGTATGTCACTTGTCCAATACATACAGTATAGAGGTAAGTATGTCACGTACCCAATACATACAGTATAGAGGTAAGTATGTCACTTGTCCAATACATACAGTATAGAGGTAAGTATGTCACGTACCCAATACATACAGTATAGAGGTAAGTATGTCACGTACCCAATACATACAGTATAGAGGTAAGTATGTCACTTGTCCAATACATACAGTATAGAGGTAAGTATGTCACTTGTCCAATACATACAGTATAGAGGTCAGTATGTCACGTACCCAATACATACAGTATAGAGGTAAGTATGTCACGTACCCAATACATACAGTATAGAGGTCAGTATGTCACGTACCCAATACATACAGTATAGAGGTAAGTATGTCACGTACCCAATACATACAATATAGAGGTAAGTATGTCACTTGTCCAATACATACAATATAGAGGTAAGTATGTCACGTACCCAATACATACAGTATAGAGGTCAGTATGTCACTTGTCCAATACATACAGTATAGAGGTCAGTATGTCACTTGTCCAATACATACAGTATAGAGGTAAGTATGTCACTTGTCCAATACATACAGTATAGAGGTCAGTATGTCACTTGTCCAATACATACAGTATAGAGGTAAGTATGTCACGTACCCAATACATACAGTATAGAGGTAAGTATGTCACGTACCCAATACATACAGTATAGAGGTAAGTATGTCACGTACCCAATACATACAGTATAGAGGTAAGTATGTCACTTGTCCAATACATACAGTATAGAGGTAAGTATGTCACGTACCCAATACATACAGTATAGAGGTAAGTATGTCACGTACCCAATACATACAGTATAGAGGTAAGTATGTCACGTACCCAATACATACAGTATAGAGGTAAGTATGTCACGTACCCAATACATACAGTATAGAGGTAAGTATGTCACTTGTCCAATACATACAGTATAGTGGTAAGTATGTCACGTACCCAATACATACAGTATAGAGGTAAGTATGTCACGTGTCCAATACATACAGTATAGAGGTCAGTATGTCACGTACCCAATACATACAGTATAGAGGTAAGTATGTCACGTACCCAATACATACAGTATAGAGGTAAGTATGTCACGTACCCAATACATACAGTATAGAGGTAAGTATGTCACGTACCCAATACATACAGTATAGAGGTAAGTATGTCACGTGTCCAATACATACAGTATAGAGGTAAGTATGTCACGTACCCAATACATACAGTATAGAGGTAAGTATGTCACAACCAATACATACAGTATAGAGGTAAGTATGTCACGTACCCAATACATACAGTATAGAGGTCAGTATGTCACTTGTCCAATACATACAGTATAGAGGTAAGTATGTCACGTACCCAATACATACAGTATAGAGGTAAGTATGTCACAACCAATACATACAGTATAGAGGTAAGTATGTCACGTACCCAATACATACAGTATAGAGGTAAGTATGTCACATGTCCAATACATACAGTATAGAGTAAGTATGTCACGAGCCCAATACATATAATAAATAGATAAGTTTGTCACGTGTCCAATACATTTAAGTTTAATACAAATAAAAATATGCATTATTGTGAACTTAAAAAAAAACACTTTAAATGACAAAAAGATTGTGTAAGTGATACTGGTTATATGTTATAACTGATCAATAAATTGGGAATTACAAATACTTCTTTTACACAACTTGACAAGTTCGTTTTTTTCGGATGAAGTCATTCGGATGAAACGCAAACACTTTTGATAAACATATACATAACGTTTAAGGTATTTTTGTCTTAAAACACTATAACACTGTAACACTCGTCTCTGTACCTAAAACGTCAACACCAAACTTAGACATCAAAGGTCAAATTTGGTGATAAACCAATTTTACGTGTATGGACTGCAACGTTTTCCTGCACCCAGTACTTTCAAAATAATGATAATAGTTTTTTAATACCACAAAATCCAACCCTCACTGGTATAGTGCTAGTGCTAGTACTGTTTGGTGATACTTCACGCGTCGAGTTCGTTGACGGATAACATTCAACTATCAAATCCTTAATGCAGTTTTATCATAGGATTGTTATCAATATTATTGATAAGTAAGTCGTGCTACAACAACACGCTTTCTACATCATGTTATAAGAGAACTAATGATTGTGTACCAGTTTCAATACTCCTTATTAAGGTCGGGTCACACAGTTTTAAACGTTTAGACAGGGCGCTCAGGGCTTAGGGACAGGAAAAAGGCCAATGTATCTTACAAACATTATGACGGCATTTGACGAGCGTGCAAAGTATTTCGGCGGGTAAAAGTGGACGAAAGGGCACCCTAAATGCGAATTTTGCTTAATAAAAAATATATGAGTATTTTATTTCTTAACATGATCGGTTTATTTATTCGCATAATCAGCATTACATGCTTTTGGCAAAATAAATCATATGATAAATACATATACACAGTGAGATGAAGATTGGCTAAATCATAGCATACAAATAATCTCGATAGATAATATTTATAAAAACAACACACACACACACACACAAAAACACACAAAAGAAACAGGAAAATGTAGCACAAAAAAACACAATGTTTATTATATGAAGGAATTTAGACAACTAGGAAGCAACAGACTAATCAGTGATTTCTTTTCGTTTTTACATTGCAAAATATATACATTTCGATACTTTACGGATACGTTTTACAGACTTTGTTGACATAATTGTTTCGAAATATTTCAATGTGTTAAATGACAGCCTTATGTTGTATTTTAACCTTAACTCTCTATAAATTGGACAAATACATAGAAAATGAAATTTAGATTCAATCATATCAGATGTACACACTTTACACTTACGATCGTTAACGTTAATATTATTAAATCTTCCTCTTTCTATTTCTCAATGATGTGAACACAATCGGAATATACTCATTGCAATTCTATGCTTTTCATTATCTATACAATTCAAGTAGGTTTCAAAACTAAATTCTTTTTTAAATATGATATAGTATTTAAGCTTACTTTGAGACTGTATACATTCAAACCAAGTTTGAATGTAAACATCACGGACTCTTTGTATTAGCATACAAATATACTCAATTTCGTGATACTGGTGCAACCATACATTACTATAACCAAGATCATCAAGTGTAGTTTTAACAGCATTTGGCCAACACAGTTTTCTATCAATATTCATACATGCATCGTCGGAGGTTTATGTATTAAAAACTCTATTTATCAAAGTATTCTGTGATCTCATGATTTTACACCAATAGTTAAGAGCTCGTTCTTTACAAATGACGGACAATGGGAAGCGACCAAGTTCACCTAGTACAGCAGCATTAGATGTTTGTTGACGAACCCCAAGTATTTGTTTACAGAATTTTAAATGCAGTTTATCAACCTCAGGCATATCGTAAATTCCCCAGACTTCGCAGCCATACGTGATTATTGGTGCTACCATTGAGTCAAACAGTAACAACTTAGTTTTAATATCTAATTTGATTCTACTGAATATTGAAATAAGGTGATTATATGCTTTGAGAGCCTGCTCATTAAGTGATTCAACTGCACGTTTAAGTGAGCCGTTATAGAAAAATTTAACACCTAAGTACGTAAAAAAATCTACTATTTCAATGTTGTCGCCGTGGAGTTCCCATGTGTGAATATTTCTATATTTATACTTTTGAAAAATGCATACCTTAGTTTTCCCTACATTTACCTTGAGACCCCATTTCTTAGAATATTCATTTATACACTTTAATTGGTGTTGTAGACTATGGGGATCAGTTGAAAAAATTGCAATGTCATCGGCAAACATTAACATAAAAATAGATAACATATCAACATCATTTGTACATAGGTTTGTAGAACTCAAATGCTCACCAATGTCATTAATAAACATAATAAACAAAAGAGGTGACAAAGGCTCACCTTGCATGACTCCTAATGATACATCAAAGAATTCTGAGTATGACATTAAGCTTGGACACTTTATACACGATTTCACATTTGCATATATGGAGTTCAACATATTAAGCATTTTACAGCTGATACCTGAGTTCACAAGTTTAATCCACTAGGCATCATGAATGACTGTATCAAATGCCTTTTCATAGTCTACAAAGGCACACTATAGTTTTAAATTATTTGCTGAAACCTTCTGAATAATACTATGTAGAATAAAAATACAGTCAGACGTACTACGATTATTTCTAAAACCAAATTGACATTCATTTAAAATTGATTCGTTCTCGCACCAATTATTTAGACGGTTGCGCAGCGTTAAAGAAAATATTTTAGCCAGAATATTTACTAAAGTTATCCCTCTATAATTTGCCGGATTAGATTTATCACCCTTTTTGAACAATGGGACAATTGAGCCTTTAGTCCAGGACTCAGGATATACACAGTTATCAAATAAGTAATTGAATATTTTAGCTAGGAATGGGGCGATAAATTCTTTACAATCAATGAAAAAGTCCGCAACGTTACCGTCCAAATCAGCGCTTTTATTTCGGGACATCGAAGATATCGTTTTAATAATTTCATCGGTCGTAAATGCATCATCGAGCGAGTCAATATTTATGCCGTCAGCTGAATCTGAATAATTGCAATTACTAAAACAATTTTCGATTGGCGTTGCAGACATTTGTTTAAAGTGATTTTAAAAATCATTTACATTTATATTGGCTTGATTTTTATTACCGCCTTTGAATTTCTTTATATATTTCCAAAATTTTCGTGAATCGGATCTACTCATATCTTTAAGACGATGTTGCTCTTTGTTATTGTAATTATATTTAGCTTTTCTCTTACAAACACAGTATGCCCACCTAGCTTCTCAAAAATTTTAACGCGTTGTATCATTTGGCTGGTTATAAAATAATTGTTTCGATCTATAAAATATATCTTCAGCTTGTTTACAATCAGCGTTAAACCAATTGCGGTCTATCCGAATTAATCACGTAGTTATCTTTATTCAGACTACAGCGTCGTTTACCGTGGACACTTAAATGATATCCGATAAATTATAGACGACAGGTTATTAATATACGAATCCAAATCGAGAGAACCGTTAATCAACGACTGTGTAAGTATGTCAAAATTGTGAGATTAATTTTGTAATAGATTTAATAAGATATATTGACTACTACTCGCTGTGTTCCAATTGATACGAGCATATGTATTGTTTAAAGATGCATCGTTATTAAATAACTTTAATGAAAATTCAATTGCACAGTGATCCGAAAATTCACTTAGTTCATGAATCTTCATGTTAACAAATTTGTCATAAAATTCATAGTTAGAAATAACATAGTCAACAACACTCGCTCGTACAGTATTTCTGCTTAAATTATAACAAGTGAATAATCCTGGCTCAAGGCGCCCGTTAAGAATACAAACACTGCATTCTTTGCATAGAGTTAGCAACCTATTACCAAACCGGTTTGTAATAACATCATGTGATTTGCGAATTGGTAGATCGTTATAATCAAAATCATCGGCGGGCATGTTTACATAACGGTTCAAATTAGTATTTTCTGATAAGTCACTCTTTTCGCCCACGCGCGAGTTTAAATCGCCCATGAGGACAACATCACCAAGCGTTTTATAATATGATAAGCGTTCAGAAATGAAATTTAAAAAGTCAAATTCAAATAAAGGCGAATTGTTATACTTATAAACTAAAGAGTCTTCTGGTGGGATGTAGCAGTGTAACAAATATATATCATTATCACAGCCAAATTTGTTTTTAAGCAGTTTTATACATAAAAAACCACATGTATTATGTTCTATCACCTCGACGTTAGCTAAATAAATATTGTTATAGTAAACAACAAGACCACCACTATTACGTTTAGCTTTTTTGTTAAATTTGGGCCTAGCACATTCGAAATGATCAAAACCTTCCAATTTTATATGTCCACTAGAAGAATGCCATGTTTCACATAGAACATAAAATAGCAGCGGATATATACTTTTAACCGTAATATACTAAATGTCAGTGCTTTCGGGTGATAACCGTTTTCACTGTCATGCATTTTTCTGCTTTAACTGAATTCGGACTCAGAATTATGGATACTCTTTGCATTATGGACCAATATCGGCATTTTACTAGCATATCCACATGTTTTGTGCGTAAAATGTTGGGCGGTGTAGGTTCCCACCGCGAATCAACGATCTTTGTTACAGAGCATGAGCATTCATTTTATCAAAGGCATGTATTTCTTGTTCCTTCGAATATCGGTTTTGTGAACATGTCAGAAATTTTGAAACTACAAGAAATCACTTACTTTAACCCATTTATGCCTAGCGTCTAGAAAAAAAGGCCTTGGCAAACAGCGTAGACCCAGATGAGGTCTTCGCTGTTTGCTTAAATGAATTTCTGTAAGAAATATTCTAAATAAAGAAATAAATATACATAACATCCCTAATTTGGAAATAAATGGATCCAATTTAGAAGGATGGGAGATTCCACTAGGCATAAATGGGTTAAAAGAGAACACAGTTTCTGGTAATTTCCTGCACGTGTCTAGAGCTGGGAACGCACACATGTTTCTAGTAGTATCCGTTTTAGCTAACCGTCGTGGAATTGTTCTGGCAAGTCTATGAAACGGATGATATGTCCTTTACAAATAGTAATTACATCGTTTCTACATTAAAAGTCTTTATGATAAAACGAAAATAAATAAAGTGTTCGTTTCATATCTTTGTACTTTATTGGTATCTATTTAGTGATTTGTTTTAATAATTAAATTGGCTATTTCGTATGAAGAAAACTAAAATTATTAACTAGCTTTTCTCTAATGGGCTATGTTTTGTATAAAAACTCATAATAAAAAGTAAGTTCAATATATTTAATTTACACATTTGATACACACGTTATTCTTATCACACTTTTTCTTTGTTTACGGACACTTGTCGATTGTTGTATAATTATATATGATAGTTGTATTTCAAGTTACACAACTCTTGACTGAATTCGTTGTCTTCCTTTCAAAAAAGTCTACAAAAAAACGTTTATTGTGTTAAACAAACTGATACAATATCTCCACTAAAACTACTATTTCAACCTAAAATATCATAGTGTTAAATATGATATTATTAAATCACCGGCATCTGTCCATTTCTTTTAATTAGACAGAAAAAAATTGTTATTTGAAGCCGCCATGTTTTGATTGAAATTGAAATTTCCACTGCGTTCCATTCGACGCAATAGGCCATGTTTTGTTGCGTCCATGGCAAAATCTTCGCGTAATTAGATACGTGAACTGCGTACACGCAAACACTTTATATATATTTACATTATATAGCATGTTGGCGTGTTAAGTACCGGTACTCGTTGAAAATAAGATAGCCGTTGTATTACTGTTTATAGTATAATATATTTGAAGTTTTATCGAGCTAAATTTGGAAAATAAACATAATAATTATCCGTTTTTATGTATAAATTAATAAGTATATTATTATATGATTATTTTTATTTGTCGAATCAATGCATTAAGCTTGAAAGAATTTCAACCGTCATCGTCATGACAACCGTCATCGATTGAGAATAATTTCAATAAAAAATATATCATTTTATGAATTATACTCTGTTAATATGGCGTGGCGACGTAAATCCTGCTGTTACACATAAGAAAATTATCATAACAACACACCTGCTTTGCTGTAACGTATATCCAGCGATTCAGTAGAATAGTCACCTGGCGTTATTCAAAATTATACCAAGTCAGCCACATTGTACACACTTGATCAAATGCATTAGTAGATAAATTATCACTATGAAAACCATTCTAACTAATAGACTGACAACATTAATAACGCGCTTGAATCCTTATTGGTGAAGCCAGCACTTTGCGCCTCTATTTGGCTGATATGACAGCGAAGTTGTGTCAACGACTATATCCTCCTGCCACTGCGCTGACTGTCTCCAGCCTCTGTGTCGATACAGATGCCGCCCAGAGTTAGGAGACATCGCTACCTCTCTAGTGGCTGTTCATAGCAATAACGAAGACTATACTAAGAATTGAATGTTCTTTCTTATTTCATCGTTACTTAATAACTTAAAAAAATCAATACATATACAAATGCTATTTTTTAACTTTATATCTAAGGAATAAAGGAATCAATACGCGTTCAGTATCAAACCCTTAATAGCGTAGGAAAACTGTTGGTGAAAAATTAACAAAATCCTTAATTATTACATAAATTTCGCTAAAAATAGTTGAATGATGTTCAATTGCAGACATTTTTTACACAACGTCGCTACTTTTGAGATATTAATATAAACCTGTAAATCAGCACAGTTTAGAAGTTTTACCCTGTAACGGCATAACCATGGTGATGGTGAATCAAGACAGAAACCAATAGACTCTATTTTTACAAATAACGCGCAAAAAAGATGTTAATATTTCCGTTTATAACTTGATTAGATACAAATCAAATACCAAAAGAAACAGTATGTTTTCTTCATCATATATCATATTATATGTTTATAGATTTGTCACAATGCTAATGACTTTAACACGCACAGAAGGGTATTTGAATATAACTGTTACTTAATAATACATTAAACTTTTACTTGTAAAACTCTGACATTCAAAAACCAACACGGAATTAAAAAAAATATATGTCCAGTGTTATACTTGTATTTTTTATTGTTTATCACATTTTGTATTGTTACTATATCTCTTGATATAATGCATAAAAGGTATTTAACATGTTATACAAAACGATGAAGAATCCTTGTGTTTACAAAAATTTGCTTATCATACATAATAAAGAGATATATATATATATATATATATATATATATATATATATATATATATATATATATATATATATATATATCAATCATGAAAATATGGTATAATAAACCATCAGAATACAGTCTGTCTTCCTTCATAGCGCCGAAACCAATGCTTGTATTGGAGATGGAAAATACGAAACTCATTTGATAAATGGATTTAACCATGTACATTTAGTATGTACTTATTAGGACATAATTTCTGAGAAGCGTAGTGTGAAATCATTTGTATGCTTTCGATAGTCATACAATCAGAATATTAAGACGTTCACATATGCATTGGAACGATATAGCGCGATCGTAACAATCGTTGATGTACTAAACCCACTAGTAATTCACCTGTTGAGATCATGACAGATAATCATGTACTAAACCCACTAGTAATTCACCTGTTGAGATCATGACAGATAATCATGTACTAAACCCACTAGTAATTCACCTGTTGAGATATGACAGATAATCATGTACTAAACCCACTAGTAATTCACCTGTTGAGATATGACAGGTAATCATGTAGTAAACCCACTAGTAATTCACCTGTTGAGATATGACAGATAATCCAGTGGGAACCTACTCCGATAACATGCATATTATACGAATTGTAAAAATATATGTCAATAAAAGTTTGGATGATTTGAAGTTTATATATTTTTAAGTTTATATGTGAATTGCATTACATTGTATGATATCTTTTTGAATATTTAAATATTGTTTATGTTTATAAATGTCTTATCCTAGTTTCCTCTATAAGAAATCTGAAGCTATCAAAAACGAAATATATTTTATGTGAAAGTAGCACCAGTTTTTTGCAGCTCGTTAAAATGTCCCTACCCGCCGTCCAACGAATAAATAATATAAGTTTGAAGTATGTGAGGTCGTAGTGGTATTCTGGTCAAATTCTTATTACAATTTTACATACTTCGTGCGTACATTTACACCATTAACATACAGTTTACTTCTGAAGCTTATTCATTATATTGTCATTCATTTAAAAAAAATATGTTATTGATAGCTTCGATGTGTATTCTTTACTTTTAGATTAAGATCGCTTTGGGTCAATTCCTAATTCTTTATGCTTTATTTTGTATGCTTAATTCGTTCTGCTAAATTATTTATTCTTTATTCGTTATTCTTAATTTTAAATTATGTATGCTTAATTATGTATGCTTTATTAGGTATGCTTACTTCTTGATGGTTAATTCTTTATTATTAATTCTTTAAGCTTAATTATTAATGCTTAATCTGTTTGCGTTATTCTTGTTGCTTAACTCTTTATGCCTAATTATGTATGCTTAATTATTTACGCTTAATTATTTATTCCTTATTCTTTGTGCCTTATTCTTTATCCTTAATTCTTTACTGCTATACACTAAATGATTGACGCATAATCCGTAAAATGAAATTTTAAGAAAACGACAACATTACAACTCTGCGTAAAACGATCGATATCGCCTGATAACCTGCTATAACATTTGTTTATTGTCGTTTTGTAATATAAATCTTATGAGGAATTTGATTTGTTTTCTTATGTTATTATTGAACCGCATAATACCAAAGATATACGTACATACATATATATGTAGCGTATGCATTAAACTAAAAGGCTAATGTATAGTATACAGTTAACAACTCTTCGATTATGCTTTGAATGCATTAAAATGGTTCACTTTCTTTTCAGGGAAACACAGTGCATGGTATTCAGCTTGTAATAAGAAAGTACGCGTGACTCAATCCAAGATAATGTTGTTTTCCTAAGCAAGGCATTTCGACAAAACAGGCGATCATTAATGAATGAAAGCCCTTCTTAATGAAATTATCCGAAAATTGTACGTAACGAAGCTCATTTGGAACGGGCGACCGGCGTATGCTTAAATAGAGGAGGTCGCAAGGGACGTGTAGTCTGGACATTACCGGTTTGGGATTAAATAGAAGAGGTCGCAAGGGAAGTGTATTCTGGACATGACAATCAAGTTGACGAATTGTGTTTGTTTTGCGGAAATGTTGTTTACCAAACTGTTACTGTGTTAGTTGAAAAGAAAATGATATCAACGCTAGTTTTAAACGATATCAATTCAGGTTTTAAATTAATATGGCTTATGTTATGTTAAGTTTTAATTCAGAATGTTACACAATCTTTTATAAAGCACTTAAACTGTCATATCTTCAAATATTGTTTAGTACAATGCTTACAATAACGTTAGCCAAAAGCAAATATATAAATCTTTGTTTGTATTTAAATAATTCATTTGAATGAAAATTGCTAGACAAGACTTAAACGTTAAACGGCGTTTAGTAAAGTAAACGTATGTTTAAACATATTCGTCATGTATGGCGTTCATTTGGCAGTCATAACAACGTCGATAACTTCTGGGATCAAATCAGTTTGCAAGATAGACTTAACGTCACAAAAAGCTGAATTTAATAGTGTGTTTGTTAATCATGTTGTACAATTATATAGCTTATTTTATCATAAACATAAATTAAATGGAATTCAGAATCATATCATGAAATGAAAAAACTGTGGTCAGCCTTGATAAAATGAGTACTCGTATCTATCTATGTAGCTGAACAAGACCATATATTCGTCTTAATGAGTACTCGTATCTATCTATGTAGCTGAACAAGACCATATATTCTTTATAATGAGTACTCGTATCTATCTATGTAGCTGAACAAGACCATATATTCTTTATAATGAGTACTCGTATCTATCTATGTAGCTGAACAAGACCATATATTCTTTATAATGAGTACTCGTATCTATCTATGTAGCTGAACAAGACCATATATTCTTTATAATGAGTACTCGTATCTATCTATGTAGCTGAACAAGACCATATATTCTTTATAATGAGTACTCGTATCTATCTATGTAGCTCAACAAGACCATATATTCTTTATTATGAGTACTCTATCTATGTAGCTGAACAAGACCATATATTCTTTATAATGAGTACTCGTATCTATCTATGTAGCTGAACAAGACCATATATTCTTTATAATGAGTACTCGTATCTATCTATGTAGCTCAACAAGACCATATATTCTTTATAATGAGTACTCGTATCTATCTATGTAGCTCAACAAGACCATATATTCTTTATAATGAGTACTCGTATCTATCTATGTAGCTGAACAAGACCATATATTCTTTATAATGAGTACTCGTATCTATCTATGTAGCTGAACAAGGCCATAATATTCTTTATTATGAGTACTCGTATCTATCTATGTAGCTGAACAAGACCATATATTCTTCATAATGAGTACTCGTATCTATCTATGTAGCTGAACAAGACCATATATTCTTTATAATGAGTACTCGTATCTATCTATGTAGCTCAACAAGACCATATATTCTTTATAATGAGTACTCGTATCTATCTATGTAGCTCAACAAGACCATATATTCTTTATAATGAGTACTCGTATCTATCTATGTAGCTGAACAAGACCATATATTCTTTATAATGAGTACTCGTATCTATCTATGTAGCTGAACAAGGCCATAATATTCTTTATTATGAGTACTCGTATCTATCTATGTAGCTGAACAAGACCATATATTCTTTATTATGAGTACTCGTATCTATCTATGTAGCTGAACAAGACCATATATTCTTTATAATGAGTACTCGTATCTATCTATGTAGCTGAACAAGACCATATATTCTTTATAATGAGTACTCGTATCTATCTATGTAGCTGAACAAGGCCATAATATTCTTTATTATGAGTACTCGTATCTATCTATGTAGCTGAACAAGGCCATACTATTCTTTATTATGAGTACTCGTATCTATCTATGTAGCTGAACAAGACCATATATTCTTTATAATGAGTACTCGTATCTATCTATGTAGCTGAACAAGACCATAATATTCTTCATAATAAGTACTCGTATCTATCTATGTAGCTGAACATGGCCATAATATTCTTTATTATGAGTACTCGTATCTATCTATGTAGCTGAACAAGACCATAATATTCTTCATAATAAGTACTCGTATCTATCTATGTAGCTGAACAAGGCCATAATATTCTTTATTATGAGTACTCGTATCTATCTATGTAGCTGAACAAGACCATAATATTCTTCATAATAAGTACTCGTATCTATCTATGTAGCTGAACAAGACCATAATATTCTTCATAATGAGTACTCGTATCTATCTATGTAGCTGAACAAGACCATATTTTCTTTATTATGAGTACTCGTATCTATCTATGTAGCTGAACAAGGCCATAATATTCTTTATTATGAGTACTCGTATCTATCTATGTAGCTGAACAAGACCATATATTCTTCATAATGAGTACTCGTATCTATCTATGTAGCTGAACAAGACCATATATTCTTCATAATGAGTACTCGTATCTATCTATGTAGTTGAACAAGACCATATATTCTTTATTATGAGTACTCGTATCTATCTATGTAGCTGAACAAGGCCATATATTCTTCATAATGAGTACTCGTATCTATCTATGTAGCTGAACAAGACCATAATATTCTTTATAATGAGTACTCGTATCTATCTATGTAGCTGAACAAGACCATAATATTCTTTATAATAAGTACTCGTATCTATCTATGTAGCTGAACAAGACCATAATATTCTTTATTATGAGTACTCGTATCTATCTATGTAGCTGAACAAGACCATAATATTCTTTATAATAAGTACTCGTATCTATCTATGTAGCTGAACAAGACCATAATATTCTTTATTATGAGTACTCGTATCTATCTATGTAGCTGAACAAGACCATATATTCTTTATTATGAGTACTCGTATCTATCTATGTAGCTGAACAAGACCATAATATTCTTTATTATGAGTACTCGTATCTATCTATGTAGCTGAACAAGACCATAATATTCTTTATAATGAGTACTCGTATCTATCTATGTAGCTGAACAAGACCATATATTCTTCATAATGAGTACTCGTATCTATCTATGTAGCTGAACAAGACCATAATATTCTTTATAATGAGTACTCGTATCTATCTATGTAGCTGAACAAGACCATAATATTCTTTATAATAAGTACTCGTATCTATCTATGTAGCTGAACAAGACCATAATATTCTTTATTATGAGTACTCGTATCTATCTATGTAGCTGAACAAGACCATAATATTCTTTATTATGAGTACTCGTATCTATCTATGTAGCTGAACAAGACCATAATATTCTTTATTATGAGTACTCGTATCTATCTATGTAGCTGAACAAGACCATAATATTCTTTATTATGAGTACTCGTATCTATCTATGTAGCTGAACAAGACCATAATATTCTTTATAATGAGTACTCGTATCTATCTATGTAGCTGAACAAGACCATAATATTCTTTATAATAAGTACTCGTATCTATCTATGTAGCTGAACAAGACCATATATTCTTCATAATGAGTACTCGTATCTATCTATGTAGCTGAACAAGACCATAATATTCTTTATTATGAGTACTCGTATCTATCTATGTAGCTGAACAAGACCATAATATTCTTCATAATAAGTACTCGTATCTATCTATGTAGCTGAACAAGACCATATATTCTTCATAATGAGTACTCGTATCTATCTATGTAGTTGAACAAGACCATATATTCTTCATAATGCAGACGTTTGTATTATTCAACAAAAATGCATGTAAGTTAAGAAATGCTATACATCTTACATGTTGTGATGCGTTGTCATTATTAAGATAATCGCAATACTATCTTATATGGATTATTATTAAGATAATCGCAATGATATCTTATTGGGATTATAATTAAGATAATCGCAATGATATCTTATTGGGATTATAATTAAGATAATCGCAATTATATCTTATAGGGATCATAATTAAGATAATCGCAATGATAACGTATAGGGATTATAATTAAGATAATCGCAATGATATCTTATACAGATTATAATTATAACGATCGAATTGATATCTTATAGGGATTATAATTATAATGATCGCAATTATATCTTATAGGGATTATAATTATAATGATCGCAATTATATCTTATAGGGATTATAATTATAATGATAGCAATTATATCTTATAGGGATTATAATTATAATGAGCGCAATTATATCTTATAGGGATTATAATTATAATGATCGCAAATATATCTTATAGGGATTATAATTATAATGATCGCAATCATATCTTATAGGGATTATAATTATAATGATCACAATGATATCTTATAGGGATTATAATTATAATGATCGCAATGATATACTATAGGGATTATAATTATTATGATCGCATTAATATCTTATATGGATTAAACTTATAATGATCGCAATGATATGTTATAGGGATTATAATTATAATTATAATGATCGCAATTATATCTTAAAGGGATAAAAATTATAATGATCGCAATGATATCGTATAGGGATTATAATTACAATGATCGCAATGATATGTTATAGGGATTATAATTATAAGGATCGCAATGATAGCTTATAGGGATTCTAATTATCGCAATAATATTGTATAGGGATTATAATTCTATTGATCGCATAAAATAATGATATTTTATAGGGATTATAATTCTAATGATCGCAATTATATCTTATAGAGAATATAATTATAATAATCGCAATGATATCTTATAGGGATTATAATTATAATGATCGCAATGATATCTTATAGGGATTATAATTATAATGATCGCAATTACATAGCATAGGGATTATAATTATAATGATATCTTAAAGGGATTGAGCTCAAACAAAATGGCATCTTTCAAACATATGCACACAGTATTTGTTTAACTCCAGAATTACAATAATTTGGAGAAAAATTATTCAGAACATTTCAGAATGGGACGACAGCTGGTGTCTGATCAATGAATTCATTGTTTTAAGATGGTGATGATGATCAAAAAACGAAGACTACATGCAACATTTCTATCAACTGATATACATGTAGTCGTAAAATCATTTACCGCAATGGTTATCGGAGTTTAATTTACAATAACTTCCATTGTCGACTGAACAAAATCTGCAACAAACCGTACTTCATTACTGTACACTGTCTAAAATACTATAAAGACAGAAACCAACAGAATCACTCACAAACACATGAATGACAACACAATCTAACACACAAACAAACACAAGTTAACTTGTTTGCGTTGTGCAACATGTGTATCCATTTTTTCCAGATCTGTGTGCGTGGTTTTACACCAGAAGACGACTAAGAGGTAAATTCTAAATTATTTTGATATTGATTTTCTAATGCAAGTCGGACTGCTTTTAATTTTAATAATTTTTACGACCGACCTATTTCTTCTGTAATCGAATCCATTTAGTGATACTTGAAACCGCCCTACGATTTTATTGGTACTCCTTATTTAATAACCTAAAAAGAATAGCCAAAAAACCATTTCCCTCTGTTCGAAGACGCAATTTAATTGCGAACGAAATGGAGCCTATACAATCAGATTATCAATGATTTCTCGGCCGGGCAGAGGCAGTTATGTAGGGAGCGGAGGAGAAAATGGGAGGATTGGGAGACATAACTCGCAGAGCCGCACACTGATGGACGTTAGTAGAGACTTCTTCATGGCAACTTATGCCGCCGCATTCAAACCTCCCTTGATCACGCTGGTAACGCCCATAGTAGCAATTGTACCGTAATATTACAAGATTGCATAGCATGACAGTATATTTCAGACGTCTTTCGAAGAAAAGACAACAACAGGATGTGTTGATCTAAATAAAGAAAATTAAGATTTACATTTTTTATATTCAATGTTACATGTTTTGAAGACCACATTATAGCTATAGATACGTTTAAACTACATACTATACGCGCTGTATGTTTATTTATAAATATTACCTTCTTCATTGACTGTGTTCGTCTTTATATAGTCAGCACGACTTATTTGAATTCGTAAACGTTCTCAAAAAACATGTTTGCTATGAAAAGCCAGACCGCTTTCCACCAGATTACACTCGCCTAATTGACAAAGGACTCATGTCAGATGTCATTCAGCATCGTTCACAGCGGACACTGTGTAGAATACAAATATGGTATGATCATTCAAAGCCATTCAGATTTGACATAGATTTGTGTGTTCCAGTGCAGTGTCTAACCATAATGGCGAGTGTATGCAAACAAATCAGACCACGTTATTGTGAGCCGTCAAACCCCATGCTTGAATTCCTTGATGAACAATTTTCTTGTCGTGATGACGCATAAAATAAGTCACAAATCTCTATAGGATAAAATGTATATTGAAAAAGAATTTTCTTGTCATAAAATGAAATGGCGTGTCAGAATAACATGATACAAATGAATGTAACGAACACGAATGGGTGTTATGAGTGCAATGTGAACACTGCTTACTGGTTATAATTTTACTCCAGTGCACTAGAAACATGCACTCTCATATTCTAAACTCACTTTCAAATGATATATATATACACGTTGATATTCTATATGCATTGTAATAATCTTTATGCGTTTTGTTTGATATTCCATAAGCACCTTTCTTTGATATTCTTTATACACTTTCTTTGCCATCCTATATGCACTTTGTTAAATATTCTGAATGAACTTTCTTTAATATTTTAAACGAAATTTATGTGATACTATATATATATATATATATATATATATATATATATATATATATATATATATATATATATATATATATATATATATATATATATATACACTGATTTTGATATTCTTTATGCACTTTCTTTGATAACCTAAATGCACTTTATTTGATATTCTTTATGCAATGTTTTGATATTCTATATCTACGCACTTCCTATGCTATTCTATTGTACTTTACATGTTGGCGCTATTGTATCGTACAGCATAACGCTGTGCTAATCCCGTGTCGCAGATGCATTTTCTAGTATTACAAATATAGCATGCTGATTCTCTCCTGGTTGAGGTCTTGTTTACGTATATGTTTAAAATCGATGGCAATTATCTTTCTTGAGTGCAGAAGACGGCTCTGAAGCTTATTGCATATGTCTAAATCAGTTTCTTCTAAAAATGGCAAGATTTTATAATAATGTCAAATAAATATTTGTAAAATGGGCATTTACACCATGCAAAAGTATTCAAATGTTTCTACTAAACTGCACATAATAGCCGCTAAAGTTTAAAGTACCTAAAGTACTGTAAAGCCTTTTGCAATCGTTCATATTTTGAAACTCCTTGGCCAGTTTTGATGAAGCTTCCTAAATATTCCATGAATGGTCATCATCGGTTCTATTGGCTATCTAGTATTTTGTCTAGACCAATAATTACATCTTATCTATAATTGTATATCATTAAATAAATAGCAGACAGTTTATGCTTACTATCTGACTCACAAAGAGAATTGCGATAAATATCGTGTGTAGAACATATAAGTTAACAATATAACTAATTGTTTACTAAAACCGGTTTAATCCATTAATGCTTTGAATTTACAGTTTTAAGGCGTCGATTCCAGTTCTCCTCATTTTATTTTTTTAGTTGGTGATCTCTAATAATAAAGAGTAAGAACAAGAATTGCTGTCCTGATAGAGTTTTATTGTTTGCTATTTAACCCGTTTATGCCTAGCGTCTAGAAAACAATGCCTTGGCAAACAGCATCATGCGTCGTCTCGTCTGGGTCTGCGCTGTTTTCTGAAAGGACATGCTGTAAGAAGTATTCTAAATATAGAAATAAATATACGAGACATCCCTAATTTTGGAAATAAATTGATCCAATTTAGAAGGATAGGAGAGTCCACTAAGCATAAATGAGTTAAAATCAACACATTCCTCAAACAAATGACACCTCCAAACAAATACAACACATCTAAAATACCAAATGTCGTAAGCTGTATCAGGCCTTACAAACTCTGAAAAGCCGTTAATTAACCCATATGCATAGTTGATACTCCCATCCTTCTAAATTGGATCAATTTATTTCCAAAATTAGAGATGTCTAGCATATTTATTTCTATATTTAGAATATTTCTTACAGAAATTCCTTTCAGCAAACAGCGCAGACCCTGATGAGACGCCGCATCATGCGGCGTCTCATCTGGGTCTACGCTGTTTGCCAAGGCCTTTTTTTCTAGACGGTAGGCATAAATGGGTTTATAGCTCTGTACAATCTCGAAGACATCATCATGCTGACGCTTACATATAACCGCACATGCACAGTGGGGACTAGGCGATGCCTTTCAGTTTCCACCAGTGATTAATGGTCAGGTCAATGATAAAAAAGAGCAAACCTTTGTACTGGTATTTCTCAACAGATGCAGCATATTAGACAAGCAAATGTAGTATACAAACATGCCCTTTTGTCTGGCTGTCACTTCCTTCTTCGGTTCACCCATAACTTAGTGTGTTAGTCCCCAAAAAGGCATTTTGAAGTCAATACATACTGTTTTGTTTGACATGGGATTTAAACTTAAGAGGGCGTCTGAATTACGTGCAAAACTGTCAACCTCGTTGAATAACGAGAAATCACATATAATTACAATCGAGCGATATCAGATATAAGTACAGGCTCGCGATATCAATCACCAGTTCTGTATTGCAATGTATAGCGCAAGTAGAGTCGCGGTATCAATCACCAGTTCTGTAATGCAATATATAACATAAGTAGAATCCCGATATCAATCACCAGTTCTGTATTGCAATATATAACACAAGTAGAGTCGCGATATCAATAACCGGTTCTGTATTGCAATATACATGTATAACATAGGTAGAGTCGCGATATCAATCACCAGTTCTGTAATGCAATATATAACACAAGTAGAGTCGCGGTATCAGTCACCAGTTCTGTAATGCAATATATAACATAAGTAGAATCCCGCTATCAGTCACCAGTTCTATAATGCAATATATAACACAAGTAGAGACGCGATATCAATAACCGGGTATTGCAATATATAACATAGGTAGAGTAGCGATATCAATCACCAGTTCTGTAATGCAATATATAACACAAGTAGAGTCGCGATATCAATCACCTGTTCTGTAATGCAATATATAACACAAGTAGAATCGCGATACCAATCACCAGTTATGTAATGCAATATAACACAAGTAGAGTCGCGATATCAATCACCAGTTCTGTAATACAATATATAACATAAGTACAGTCGCGCGATGTCAACGATAAATTAAACAGATCAAATAATAGAAAAAGTAGAGTTGCGAAACATCAAACAAAAGTACAGTTGAGTAATATCACACAATATCTCGCCTCCTAAAAAAAGGACCTAATCGGATTGGCTTAGAGCTATCACGTGCCCATAGTGTATTTTCCATACAACCCAAGTAATTTCCATACAACCCGAGTAATCGAGTAATCGGTTGAGATATAATCGTTACACAATTAGTTAGATATACACCATGAGTAATTTTGATACCATACGAGAGCGGAACGTATGGTATGAAATTACTGAGGTTGTATATCCCATTCACCATCAGTTACTAACATTGTAACTGATATTACTACAGCCACACGATTTCTCGATTTCCACACGATTTCACACAAGTGGACGGACAGGCAATTTCACATCTCGGTACAGTCGCGCGATAACATACATCTTTTCGGTCAAGCGATAGCACAAATTAGTACTGTTACGCGATATAACATATAAGTACACTCGCGTCATATACACTTACAGTAATGCTATATCACACATCGAGTAACGACATATCTTACATCACTACAGTCACGACATAGAGTAGCCAATAAAGTTATGAGAAACCAAATATCAGAACAGCCATGCGATATCGAAGATCGGTAAAATCGCGCTAAAACACAGATAATTCAGTAAAGTCACGAGATATCACAGAACAGTACGGAAACAACATATCACACAGCAGTACGGTAACCACATATCACACAACAGTACGGTAACCACATATCACAGAACAGTAAAGGGTAACCACATATCACAGAACAGTACGGGGTAACCACTTATCACACAACAGTACGGTAACCACATATCACAGAACAGTACGGGGTAACCACATATCACACAACAGTACGGTAACCACATATCACACAACAGTACTGTAACCATATATCACAGAACAGTACGGTAACCACATATCACAGAACAGTACGGTAACCACATATCACAGAACAGTACGGGGTAACCACATATCACACAACAGTACGGTAACCACATATCACACAACAGTACGATAACCACATATCACACAACAGTACGATAACCACATATCACAGAACAGTACGGTAACCACATATCACACAGCAGTACGGTAACCACATATCACAGAACAGTACGGTAACCACATATCACACAGCAGTACGGTTACCACATATCACACAGCAGTACGGTAACCACATATCACACAACAGTACGGTAACCACATATCACACAACAGTAAAGTCACACGAAGCTATACCAGTACAGTAATGCCGTATCACAAGCCAGTACAATCGCGAGTTATCGCACTTTAGTACAGGAAAGCGATATCTCTCTCATGTAGAGTCGCTCGCCATCATAGATATGTACAGTCACACGCCGTCACAGATCAGTGATGTCGAGAGGTACACACGTTAATAAAGTCAAGCGATATCACAAATGAGTACAATCACGCGATGCCACATACCAGTACAATCACGCGATGCCACATACCAGTACAATCACGCGATGCCACATACCAGTACAATCACGCGATGCCACATACCAGTACAATCACGCGATGACACATTCCAGTACAATCACGCGATGTCACATACCAGTACAATCACGCGATGCCACATACCAGTACAATCACGCGATATTACAACGATCGATATGGTAACGAGATATCACAGACCGGTACAATCCCGAAATATCACAAAATAGCTCAGTCCCAAGGATAACACAATTAATTCAGCCGCGATGTATAAGATATCGGTACAGTCACTATATATATAACATATCTGTAAGTCGTGACTTGTCACACATCAGCACAGTAATGACATATCACATATAATCACAACCGCGCGATATCAGATATACCCGGGGTAAGTACAGACGCGCGATATCATACACCAGTACAATTGCAAGATCGGTTATTAGTACAGTAACGCGGTATCATACATAAGTACAGTCGCGCGGAATGTGTTGTCAGTCATGTCAAGCGATATCTGACATTAGTACTGTAATGCAATGTATAACATAAGTAGAGTCGCGCGATACCAAGGATACATATAATGTCATTTCTGTATGCCACTATATGTTCATGCTGTTTGCTAACTGTTGAAGTATTCGATCTCATTTATTTTTAGTTCACATTAATAAGTGTCAGTTGGATTACCAGGTATAAATAAATGTATATAAACACGATTTCTCTTCAAATACATATTATGTTGCCCAAACTTAAATTTTTGCAAGTGTTTTCTGTTGATTCGAGTGGAGAAATAGATGCAATTAAGTGTGAATAAGAAGCTCTAACAATGTTTAATAATACAGATGATTCGTCTTACAGTGAAACCACTCTTGGTTTGTCATTCTTTGTTCGATTTTATTGTATTACAATGATTTCAGCTGGTAAAACCCCTGCAGCAGTGAGCGGCAACATGTCGGAGAATATTGCAAGCAGACGGTTTAATCAAAAGAATGGTCTTAAAAAGCGTGTTCACTTCCGAATGTAGTATTGATAAAAAATACAGTCCTTCAAGACAGAACGTTTTCTTGTTTTATTGCTCATTTCAATTTCACATTGTGTGCTTCAGTTTTTATACCAATGCTCGACCAATTTAATTATTTATTAAGATCAGTTACCGGAATTTAAAAAATTAAATTTGGTTCATAATTTAAGTGTAAGTCAAATTTACTCAATTTGTATTGCAACTTAATAGCGAGCTCGAAAAGTACGCCGCAATACGGTAATATGAGTACTTGACTGTGCAGGTCGTTGTTTTGAAAAGTTTGGTACCTGCGCGCACAATATCCGGAACCGGAAATTTTCGAAGTAAATAACCGGCGTCTCCTAATTGATCATAATGATGAAATATATAAAAATGATCAAATTTACGGCTTTTAAATATTCTAAAATTCTTTTCTGAATTTCTTGTGACTATATTTCGAATAACGCATCAGCATTCTTCGTGTAAAACTGTTGTCTTCATTTCGATAGTTCTTCTTTCGATGACGTCATCACCAAATTAAGCACTGGAAGTCCCTTGTTTTTAACAAAAAAGGTGTTTTTTTTTCGTTTTTAAAATCATCATTTCACGTTGTTTTTCTATTTGATAAAATATAAATAGTATGCCAATTTATTGCATTATCTCAACAAAAAAAGTAAATGAACTCGTTGGCTATGTATTTTAGGCTGTGACGTAATTCTGTCGTCTGTCTTTCACTACCAAAATTGTGTCATTCTCAATTCTTTCACGCAAAATACATTAGATCAACTTTATTTAATAACAACAATTTTGCATTACAATTAAAGCTTAAACTGTCTTTAAACTGATACAGTCTGCGTTTCATTTAATACACAAATCCGATCGTTGAAATTTTTAAATATGTTGACAGTCAACAAAAAGACCACATTTCATTTGACAGAAAATGTCATTTACTTAATTTGAGAGAATAGACAATGTTCTCTATTTGGTACAAGATGTACCACCAGATGGCAACTGTTTCTTTCACTGCCTTTATTGACATCTGAGCTTACCTTTCTGGTAAAGAACATTCTAAATTAATTATTTGATAATTACCACAAATAGTGCAATGTATATAGATAATTTAAAATGTGATTGATTAAAGCAATCAAAAGACGTGATCAAATGTAATTAACCATATTTAAAACACACATTCAAATAAGATATAAATAACTTTAAGGCGGTGACGTGACAGTCGCTAACTTTAGTACGGTGGGTGACGTGACAGTCGCTACCTTTAGTACGGTGGATGACGTATCAGTCGCTAACCAGAATGACTTTTAAACAATAATTAAGAATATAAAAATAATTTATTTAATTGTAGTATTTTGGTACTTATAAATATATATACCTAAAATTGAAAAATTGTCAAAGTTTTATATCAAAGGTATTAAATAACATGTTTTGGTGGGTGACACAATTGTCGCTGTCCTACCTTGCATTAATTCCTAAATTATGGTAATTTGAAATTACTTTGACTTTAAATGCTCAAAAAGGAAAATAAAAAAAAATTGCCGCCTGGCCCTTGTGAAATCTAAGTACAGTATGCAACATGGAGAAATCGTTGCTGATACCAGTGACAATGATGTGCACCTGAAAATTATAATTGAGAAGGTAGCAACAGTTGAATGTTATAAATTTTGTATTTGATAGTTGATTGTTTAGTGTTTTAAGGAGGTAATGTCAAGGACAAACATAATAGATTAAGATCTATGTCCTTGGTATATACCAATCTTTGTTTGCTGCACAATTTGTTTATAGCTTCATGCATTAAATCAACTTTCACCTATATATCTTCTCTTCCGGTATACATAATTATTGAAGTATAGGTCACTTTATGGTTTAGATAATTAATAATAAAAAATATTGAAGTTATTTAGTTACAAGGACTGTTCTGTTGCTCTTATCCGCAGTTGGTATTCGAACCATATATATTTCTACCTGATTTGTGCAAAATAAGGTGATTTTATCTAAACTACACAGTCGGCGAATTAGCGCCATTTTACAAACAGAAGCTTCTGTGGGATTTTCAAACATTACCTCATGTGAGCTTTTGAACTGACAATTAATACTGTTAACTTTTCTTAATAATAATAATAATAATAATAATGATAATAATAATAATAATAATAAAAGCTTTATTTACAGAAGGTTACACATTAAGACAATGACGCATTATACATATTATGCAGATGAATCAATACTTTTGTACAATGTGGCCTTCTTAAACTAACATTCACAAATAGGTCTATAACAAGTAAAACATTTAAACAATATTTTCTTACACCAATACATAACAAACATTTTGCCTTTTAGACAGACACACATGAAATATCATTGATTAGAAAAAAAACCCACAACATATGACATATTATTGATTAGAAAATAAATGTGCTTTATATTGTCTTTTAAAAGCAGAGATAGAGCATGCCATTCTTATTCCAATCGGTATACTGTTCTAAATATCCATGCTATCGTATGAAAAAGCTCGTTTCTTATAACCTGTATTTGCTTTGGTATTAACAATATCGCTATGGGTGGCAGATCTTAAGTTCTATTTTTGATTTTGAGAAAATGTTATAATATTATTTAAATATTCTGGAGTCTGATTGTTGACACATTTATATATCAAGATTGCCGTGTGGTATTTACATCTATTATTAAACGAGAGCCATAACAAAATTTCAATTAAATGTAGTTCTTTGTAAAATTTTCCTAAGCAAGGTAACCATGTCACACGAAACCCTTTAATATGGCCCGTTTGTTGTTTAATTGCTGATAAACATAATAATTAAAAGTTCATTTGCTATTTTTTTTATACCAGTCTTTATGAACTTCACGTTCTTCTGCTAGGAAGTGCCTTTAATAATTTAATTCAAATATTTTCTTTATTCAAGTTTTGTGTTAGTTTATTCACCTCCGGAAACCCGATCTGATGTTAAAAGTTCGACCTACTTGGAATAGTTTCCGATAAATTTTGCTGAATTTCGGTAGGGTAAGTAAATCAAATTCTATAATTGTTTAAAGGCATTGTTGAATTCAAATATCTGTTGGTATTTGCAAAGGAGGTACTATCATGTATGTTAGAAAAATCATGGTTATTATCATTCAGGATTTATTGAAATATGGCTATTTGAAGTCGACGATGCAGGGATTGGTCCCCTATTTAGCTCTTTATTTACAAATTTCTTTAACGGTATGCCAGTGACATAGTTTTTGCACCGAAAATTATATAAACCAATGTCCCCCGAGTAACATATCCACCAGGGTTTAAAAAAATCGTATTGGTGGAGAAATTCGACTTAACATTCAACATGTTGATGAAAAAATGATATGACCCGATGCAGTGCCAAAGATGTCAAGATATGACAGGAGTGCAGTTCATTTATAATCTTGAAAGCTCACTATTACAGCTGATTTAGGCGCTTTGCCTGCTTGTTCCTTGCACTGAGACTTTTCATACTTACTATTTGGTAACTGTTTGAAATAATTATGGAGTAAATGATACTCTTACGTAGAAAACAAACAAATAATGTCCTGAACACTTGCACTGGACTCCCGCAATTGTTCAATTCCTGTTCATTCGACATCGAAAAAATAATTCGATTATTTCATATGACGTCATACAGTTCAATGTTGTGTTTTACATATGCCTCACTCGGTCATCATCAGAAATGACGAGGCTTTACCTTCGGCTATGCAGTGTTCGATTTAAAATGTGTTTAAACAGTGGATTAATGCAAAGTTGAAGTGCAGCCGCGCAAAGTGAGAAATGAAGAATTATTTTGGAATTTACTGGTCGTGACGGTTAATATATCGTCAGAATAAGTTATTGTTTTCATAGATGTTTCTTTCGTACAGGTCTATCTTATTTGTATTTCGTTCCAACAAAATTTTCTAAAAATTAATACTGCCAACATATTGTCACTGAAGTATTTCAAGCATACAACATGAACGTTGAATATACATATACACATATATGATCTTGCATGAGTGGTCGTTGTGTATTGAATTTATTAAACAATTCATCTAAACAAAGGTAAAATCGAGGCTTGCCGAGTTTTTATCTTTATTTAGATGACGAGTTTAACAAATTCAATACGAAATGACCACGAATTTAAGATTCTTTTTATAACATGACCAACAAATTTTCTTTTTATTTTATGCTCTTTTCACCGTTTATTTGCATTTGTAAAAGAAAATGACGTAATTTCGTAAAAAAATGACGACATTTCACAGTTAGATGACTAGTGTAATAACACCCGCGTAATAAACAAAATTGAGCATTACGTTATTTCACTCCTGGAGCGTAGGTCATGTTATAATTACATTTTTATTAAATCGATAAAGGAACCACAAACTATTGTTTATATTTCCTTAATGTGTCTGAATTTTTATACTGGGTCTAATATTTTCATCTTTAGTCTGTATCTGACTGGGCATATTTGGGCAATATGGAATGAATACAAGCTTGCCGTGTTAGTTTCTACTGGTATATATATATATATATATATATATATATATATATATATATATATATATATATATATATTATTTGTTACCCTATTGCTGGTTCTTAGCTAATATTGGAAAAGCGCCGACTTTTTCCAAATTAAAGACATAATTGTTGCCACGATATTTGTTGTGAATCACTGGATGTAAAATAACACAGTCATGAATTTAGATATGTTTAATATATGAATACAGCTTAAACTTCTATTTACATTCGGTTGATCCTTGTCACCTGTTGTTGTTATGAATCCCTTTAATGCGTTCAATGTATGAATATATATGTTAAGTAAATAAATGATTATTTGAGCAGAAGTGCTTTTGTTTCGATGCAAAATGCATCAACTCTTATCATAATCGAATCTTATTGATTAAAAGGATAATTTTCAAAAATTTTCAAGAAAGACAACATCTTAAAAAGTAATCATCTTGAGTTTTTTTTGCAGAGCTAATGTCGTTTGATCGATAACTCGGCGTTAAACCGGTTTAAACTCGTGGCAGGCAATCTGACTTCTGTACTAGTTCTGGGAATAGTGGGCTAACGAATCACTGAATAGCTGATGTCACGTGATCGATAATTCGCGTTAAACCGGTTTAAACTCGAGGCAGGCAATCTGACTTTGAGACTAGTTCTTGGAATAGTTAGCTAACGAATCACTGAATAGCTGATGTCATGTGATCAATAACTCGGCGTTAAACCGGTTTAAAATGGTGGCAGGCAATCTGACTTTGAGACTAGTTCTGCGAACAGTGGGCTAAATGCATTTGCGTTAAATGTCATCCCAGATAAGCCTGTGCAGTCCGTACAGTTTAATCACGGACAACATTTTCCGCTTTTATGGACTATTTCGTTTAGAGGCGGTCTCTTCTGAACGAAAATCCATTTCATGCGGAGATTCGCCCCTGATTAGCCAGTGCAATCTGCACATGCTAATCTGGGATGACACTTTACGTAAATTCACTTGGCCCAGTTTCCCCAGAACGAGGGTCAAATAATAATTACAGCTGCAGGCGATTGTGGGTGTCCCAATATCTTAAAAAAATCTTTAAATTTTGGAAAATATCTTTTGGTTTCCCAATATTTAGTGTTTTAATTCACACAATATACAAGTCAAATCAGTTGCCAGCAGTTTGTTAACGTAAGCTAGAGTATTTTAACGCTATTTAATATCTGATAAAATGATACTTTACACTGACTTCGAACAACACCCCTTTTTTATGTCCCCCACAACTATAGTGGGGGCCATATTGTTTTTGCCCTGTCTGTTGGTTGGTTAGTTGGTTGGTTTGTTTGTTTGCCCAAACTTTAACATTTTGCCATAACTTTTGCTATATTGAAGATAGCAACTTCATATTTGGCATGCATGTGTATCTCATGGAGCTGCACATTTTGAGTGGTAACAGGTCAAGGTCATCCTTCAAGGTCAAAGGTCAAATTATAGCTTCAAAGCGGCGCAGAAGGGGACATATTGTTTCTGAAAAACTCATATCTTGTTTCATTTTTATTTAATGACAAAATGATGATAGTAAAATGATGCTGATAAATGATGATAATTTAAACAAAGTAAGTAAGCGTTTAATAATAATTGTATTTAACACAAATATTTTTTCAGATCGATGCAAATCTGATCGTATATACAACATACAGTTCGGAATAACCAGGCACACATTCAAACAAAAAAAAACGAATGCATACAATTCATTCACGCGTGGAAGTAACCATGACATCTGCAAAACACCGTTGCTATGTAGGATAGTTTTTTTCAACGGTTGCCAGGGGAAACCCTGGAAAAAAGCGAGGCATATTGCAAGTGTTTTCTTACATATGATACCAGCTGATTTTCATATAGATGCAGAAAAAAGCTTTATAAAACAACTCATTTCAAACTTAAAAAGTATGTTCCGAACCGGTGCATAGACAACTATAATTGTCTCTTAAATTGCACAGATAGTAATCAAAACAATAAAGAAGAGCTCAGCATATATTATTTTAAATAAAACGTCGGTTAGGCTATAATGTGTAATGTTCACGGTTTGTAATACAGCTAGAAACTTCCTGGTGTTAAAAGAAGGTAATCCATGCCAGTTAATCAGTGTTAACTATGTAAAGCAATTAATAGGTTTACTCACATTGTATACGCAAAACACATACAATCTGCGTTCGCACCTAGCGTAGTACAGTCAGACTCCCTAACTCCAACAGACGTCACCGAAAATGACGTAACCGGGAGTGAGTCGGGACGCTGCCGGTCCGTCGGCCACGCCCCACTGCCGCCGCCCCCACCGGATCCTCCTCCAAACATTCCAACACCGCCGCCTCCACCGCCTCCACCGCCGCCACCGCTACCGCCACTTCCGCCGTTGCCCATAGTAAACCCCTAAGTTTTATTATTCATAATTCAGAACTACTTACTTCATTTTTTAGAAAATGAACAGATTCTAAACAAGAGTAAAGCATAACCTTCAAAGATAATCAAGAGATTTGCTTATTAAAAATGCAATCGTATTTCTGATACGCTGTAGCAGAAGTGAGGTAAGTTAAATAAGCTTGATTAACTCGCACGCGAAATGCAAAATGTGTTCTACGCAGGAAAAAACGACTAACTGTTTGTACACGTACATGACCTTCATTTTTCTAGCTGTTGAATTAAATAACTACCTTCTTTAAATGTCAATACTTCAGTCATAAAGTGTTATTTCGCGAACTTATTTTCGCAGCTTTTATTAAAGTGCAAAGCCTCCTATTTGCGAATTTACGAAACAACGTAAAACATACCTGATATAAAAAAGAAACAAAAAGTCTGGCAAATACAAATGGTTGTCTATTCAGATTGAACATGCGAGCTAAACGCGCGTTAATATAGCGCTGAAAAAAACGCCATCTCGCGTAACATCAGCGCGATTTTTCCACCCGGTTTTCCCAAAACCGCTGTGAAAGTAAAACAAGATAAGTCACTGTTTTCCGAAAATGGTGGAAATCCATCTTAACGATGTCACTGAGGAACTTGACCTCGTTCGAGCTTGTCTTAGATCTGAAATCTATGAAAATAAACGACGTTTAATACCGTCAAACACTGATCATTCATTTCATTTATGAAAAGCAAAGTGGTGGGGTCTTTTTAAACTTAACAGAATTGCTATGTTTCAATCCGGTGGCTAAATTCGTTGCATTGGTTACCTCCCTGTATAACGGCAACCAGTCAACAAGAGGAAAATCATTAAAGATCTGGAAGGATGATCTTTTTATTTATCTATTTTTCTAACTGTAAGAAAAAAAGTGCAAGTATATGAATAAATTGCCACTTTATGCATGCATATCATTCACAGTAAAAAAGGAACAAGTAAATAACGATTTGAATTTAAATATACTTACGAAGCTACCGACGTTCAAAATACAGACATCTAGGTAAATTATTAGCGCTGTAAATGTTTTACTATCAGATGACGAGAGAGCATTGACGTTTCTGATTGAAATATTATTCAGTTGGAGAATAGTCAACATACACTTAATTTGAGTCCGGTCATTGTAAAAAGATTTATCCAGTTATTGTTAACTGATTTATATCATAAGTGAGCCGCGCTCTGGAAAAACGGGAGTGAATGCACGTGCGTCAAGTGCCGTCCCAGATTAGCCTGTGCAATCCGCACAGTTTCATAAGGGTCGACACTTATAGAAAGTCTCTTCTAAACGAAAATCCAGTTTAGGCTAAAACTTTCGTCCATGTTAAGCCTGCGCGGACTGCTACGATTAATATGGGACGACACTTTTCGAACATGCATTAAGACCCGTTTTCACAGCTACGGCTTATATTCATATTTTTGAATGTAGTAACGCAACTCACAACACAATGCAGTGGTATCTTAGGTATGTGCTATAAAAACGATATTTTAATAGTATGTTCAAAGGTGTTCTATACATATGTATTCGTTGTTAACATGTGCACAGAAGCAAAAAGAACACGAGAACAAAGTCTTCCATTCAGAAACGTTTCGTTTTGCATTTTCAGAAAAAGATTCTCACACGAACTAGAACATCGGTCAAATAACTAAGTAAATTGGGCGTTTCCTGGGAAATTGCGCAATAAATATTCAATGGGATTCCACAAAATGACTGGTTTTACTATCAACACAAAGAATGCGATACAAGGTCGTTTTTCCCATCTGCTATAAATGTAACGTTACAATTATTCGATTTGCAACTAAAATATACAAATGGTTAAGTAATCATAGACTTTTACTTTCTTTTTGCGTAGTTGCAGCGGCAAAAAAAAAGTCCACGAAATAGTTTCGCGCTTCATCTTTATATTTTGTTCCATATTTGAATTCAATATATTAAAATAGTAACCTATTTGGCAAAAGAAAAAGGTAAGCCGAAATATGCGTTAATTTTTTTAAAAATATTTTTCTATATTACTTAAAAGTTCAATATTACAATAAAAGTCTGTTGTTGTTTTTTGACAAAGTTTCAATCGAGGAAGTAATCGGAATAATAAATTTCCTTCTTTTGTGCTACTGTATTTATTTTGTAACGTAATATTCAATACATCTGGTCCACAGAGCATGGGTAACGGCGGTGGTGGCGGTTATGGCGGCTACGGAAAAGGAGGCGGCGGTGGTGGTGGTGGCGGCGGTGGGTTGGGAGCCGGAAGCGGTGGCAGAGGAGGGAGCTACGGTCGAAACGGCCAGGATGGAGAGGATGGGTTTTTGTTTGGAGCTGGGGGCGGAGGGGGAGGCGGGGGTGCCGGCGGGGGACGTGGCGGAAGAGGAGGACGCGGGGGCATTTTCGGCGCTAACGGCGAGGATGGGAAGAATGGACACTGACCCATGAACTTTGACCGCACTGACGTTTGTGTACATTGCATAAAGTTACTGACTTTAATGATATAATGCACATTTCTGAGACATTTTGAAAAACTTAAAAAAAGTGCCGCTACTTAAGTTCTGATACGAACTTGGTTTCGGTTTAATATGTATTATATGATACATATATCTGTGTACTATGAATATGCAATTAAATTTAATTGAACTTTCACTCTTTTTTGGACGAAATAACCGCCCATGATATAAACTGACCTATAGTTTCAACACGTGCAGTATTTGTGTTTGAGTGACGTCATTTTTGTTTTGGCATACTTGTTTTTTCAGCGATTTTCTTTATGTATTTTATATGTTAATAAAACAGACAGAAAATTGAAAAAAAGAAAGGATAAATTTAATCCAATTTATAATATTGTTTGTTTTACGAAAGTAGTATAAATACCTATAACTATAAATGCCACACAGTAATTTACAGCGGTCGTATAATGACATAATGATGTCTACATGTGTGTTTTATATTTGAAGGTGGCATATTTTGGAGTCACTTTGTCATTAAATTTGTCAATCGGTCAGTTCACAGAAAATGTTACGTTTGTAGAGACAACTACTTTAATGTTCATCAAACAATTAAATAATAACTTCAAATATGTCACCACGATGAAGGGTATCTGTTCAAGATAATAATCCATAGATTCCTGTGCTACGGGCCTTTGAAAATACCTGACAAAATGGTGATTTGGTATCAGGAACGTGTGTTAGCTATATTTGAATATTGTTTTAGAGTGAACCTCTTTAAGGGACTATGTCTTTTAAAACGGTAAAAAGGGGGAAACATAAGTAACTAAAAATCAGAGTTTGAAAAGTCGATAATTGCATATAATAGCGAATGAAATCCTCTATGTATAATAAGAACATAGTTTATGCATTCCGAGATCAAACTAAAAATTAACCTATCGTCAGTGAGGCACACATTCCTATCGTCAGTGAGGCACACATTACCCTATCGTCAGTGAGGCACACATTCCTATCGTCAGTGAGGCACACATTCCTATCGTCAGTGAGGCACACATTCCTATCGTCAGTGAGGCACATATTCCTATCGTCAGTGAGGCACACATTCCTATCGTCAGTGAGGCACACATTCCTATCGTCAGTGAGGCACACATTCCTATCGTCAGTGAGGCACATATTCCTATCGTCAGTGAGGCACACATTCCTATCGTCAGTGAGGCACACATTCCTATCGTCAGTGAGGCACACATTCCTATCGTCAGTGAGGCACACATTACCCTATCGTCAGTGAGGCACACATTCCTATCGTCAGTGAGGCACACATTCCTATCGTCAGTGAGGCACACATTACCCTATCGTCAGTGAGGCACACATTCCTATCGTCAGTGAGGCACACATTCCTATCGTCAGTGAGGCACACATTACCATATCGTCATTGAGGCACACATTCCTATCGTCAGTGAGGCACACATTCCTATCGTCAGTGAGGCACACATTCCTATCGTCAGTGAGGCACACATTCCTATCGTCAGTGAGGCACACATTCCTATCGTCAGTGAGGCACACATTCCTATCGTCATTGAGGCACACATTCCTATCGTCAGTGAGGCACACATTCCTATCGTCAGTGAGGCACACATTCCTATCGTCAGTGAGGCACACATAACCCTACCGTCAGTGAGGCACACATTCACTCACCTATCGTCAGTGAGGCACACATTCACTTAAAATAGCAAAGCTTCGTGCTGTAATGACAACGAACACAAGTCCGCGGATTCCTACGATGAAGTTATGCGATCTGACTCTATGATTCAAATAGCGTTTACAATCATCAACTATCTGCGGAATGTTGATTATTTTAATCAATAAATCGACTGATGATCTACAGTGGAACGTTTATTGTGATAGACCTCATGAATTAACGTCTTAATCGGGCTACACTCTGGCCTTTGAAAAAAGTGCAACGTTGAAAGTGCAAGTATTTAAACCTGCTAAATCTCTCTCTGTCTCTCTCACTCACTCACTCACTCACGATAATCTGAATTCGTACTACAATGTTTTTTTTTACATAAATGCACTTGTGTTAACCATATTAGGAAATCAAATAAAACAAAACAACCATGATAGATTAGATAGAAAAGAGCAAAATGTCGTAAAAAGTAAAAACCAAAGTGGGAATCGAACATACACTGAGAAGTCATACCAAGAACTGATGGCAGATATCGCTTTAGTTGTTAAAAGTAGAAATTAGCTTTCTTCGGTCCATAGATTTATAGAATACTTGCTCTTATCGCTTTATTTAACTGTTTTACAAATATAAAAATACATATACACAAAGGCGCGTTTTTTTTTTTACAAAACAACATCATTCTTGATTTTGTTTACATATGATATAATCAATATGCCTACATTTATTGTCGTAAAATACCTGGCTTAATCTAGTTTACAAGCCTGTTTTATTGAAGAAGTCCTTTCCAAAAATGCACTGTATATGTGCTATTTAAGTAATTAATCACTGATATTAAAGGGGACTTATAAGCAGATTGTCGCAATGACAATTTTCCGATTGTTTTGTAACATTCAAAAGATAATAAAAGAATAATCTTACTTATTGAGCGACACACCGCCAATGAAATGCAGTCACAATGAACAACAAAACAGCCTGGGTTATAATTTATTATTATCTGAAGAATGTGGAATGATTCTGTTGTTTTGGTTAAATTTAGTTACAACATGTGGATAACTTATATAACCAAGTAAAAAAGCCTGACAATTTATAACCGTCCGGAAAGCTAAGTGGTTAAGCAACATAAATTTAAACAAACGGACACTGTTTCGAGCACACCTTGGAACAAATTTTTTCATGTTCTCGTTCTTAAATTCTATTTTTGTCATCATAATCGATCTCTGCAGTTCCATGGTGAAACTCTAGTTATTACATACACACTTCAAAATTGCCCAAATCTGTGAACAAGTCTCCTATAAAGTAATATAACAGCATACAATAGCAATACATTCACTGAAACTGCGTAGAGGGATTTGATATATTTGAAAGAAATACATACTTAACCCTATATGATCCGGTAAAAAAAACAGTATACAATAGAAAAGTAACAGCTATATACCTACATTTTACAGATTTGGACTTTTAATTTTTTTCCAAGTCCTGATTTATCAAAAGTTCTTACGCTGGTTTTAATCAGATACGCTTAAGCTCGCTTCCACATGGAAATTAAATTACAAATAATAAAATACGTTTTTAACTTATTTCTAAAAAAACAGTGCACCAAATAAAATACTAAAAACGCATATTCCTAAGAATATATATAAAATATTAATCCCTGTGTGGGTCACAGCCATCCCTTACCGCCTCTTCCCCCATGTCCGTTAACTCCTGGCTTTCCGTCTTCGCCATCCTGACCTCGGAACCATCCGAAGAAACCGGCTCCTCCCCTCCCGCCTTTGCCCACCGACGACGCAGTGGACCCTCCGCTTCCCCAAACGCCGTCCAATCCTCCAGAACTCCCGGCGCCACCGGGCGCATTTTCGCTGACGCTCCAGGCCTCACGAACAGCGTCACGGCCTCCGTAACAGTTTTGGTGATAGGCACCGAAGCTGGCGCCTCCGCCTCCTTGACCCCAATGTCCACCACCGCCACCGGCGCCACCACCACCGCTTCGTCCGCCGCCACCGCCTCTTCCAAGTATGCCTCCATCACCGCCACCTCCACCACCGTTGACGCCTCCATATTGGCCGTTACCAATTTTTTTCACTTTGTATAAATGCTAAAACAAAAAAAAACCTGAAGAACAGTATAAGTATTACGTCTGCACTTCTTTTATGAGACACATGATGATGATGACGACGACGACGACGACGACGAGAAAGATAATGATAATCTTTATTATGATGATAATTAATTCAAAAGTCCTCATAGTCATAATATAAGCTTTACATGATTCACTCTACTTTTAATTTGAATGGATAAACTTGGATAAACTTACTTCAGTATTTAAGATATCCCGTCCGTTACAATACTCAACTTCTGGTGAACAAGTGCGGTGTGTATAACAACAGCATGCTTAACCTTTACGATAGCTAAATTTCTTACTCGGTTTCCCATTGTTTTGCTAAATATATTATATCATGCATCACTTCTCAAAACGAATATAAAACTCGTTGCTTCTAGGAAAATGATGAGACACCGTCGAATAACGATGCTCACAAATGTGGGAATGCTCCAAACTTTGTCGAGATATCGGGAATAAGAAATTGCAATGCGTTATCATAATTTTTCGTGAAAAAATGATAAATTCAACGTTATTCAAATACCAACTTTATTACATCTGTCTTTGTTTCGTTATTTTTAATTTAAAAAGTATAACATTTAAAATCATGGCGTATGTGAGCAAACCTGTTTTCCGACGATATATAATTCTAACTTGTTGATGTTGTTGTTCCTGACAAACATAAGAATGATAAGACTCTTTACACAAAATAACGTGCTGTCAACTGAATAAGTATATGTTTTAAAATATAGAATTTCCATTATTTGAAAAATACAAATCATGCCTGTAATATTTATACCTTTCTTCATAGTTGAGCTAGTCTTTAAACTTCATCAATACAAAATGTAAAAACTAATCATATTGTCTTTCCCAGTATTAAATCATTCCGCAACAAAAGCTGCATTATGAGAGTAATGTTATCTGTGGCTTGTACGATGGCGTACTTAGTCATGTTATCTGTGGCTTGTACGATGGCGTACTTAGTAATGTTATCTGTGGCTTGTAAGATGGCGTACTTAGTAATGTTATCTCTGGCTTGTACGATGGCGTACTTAGTAATGTTATCTGTGGCTTGTACGATGGCGTACTTAGTAATGTTATCTGTGGCTTGTACGATGGCGTACTTAGTAATGTTATCTGTGGCTTGTACGATGGCGTACTTAGATATTGGAGTAATGTTATCTGTGGCTTGAACGATGGCGTACTTAGATATTGGAGTAATGTTATCTGTGGCTTGTACGATGGCGTACTTAGGTAATGTTATCTGTGGCTTGTACGATGGCGTACTTAGATATTGGAGTAATGTTATCTGTGGCTTGTACGATGGCGTACTTAGATATTGGAGTAATGTTATCTGTGGCTTGTACGATGGCGTACTTAGGTAATGTTATCTGTGGCTTGTACGATGGCGTACTTAGATATTGGAGTAATGTTATCTGTGGCTTGTACGATGGCGTACTTAGATAGTGGAGTAATGTTATCTGTGGCTTGTACGATGGCGTACTTAAATATAAGAGTAATGTTATCTGTGGCTTGTACGATGGCGTACTTAGGCAATGTTATCTGTGGCTTGTACGATGGCGTACTTAGATATTGGAGTAATGTTATCTGTGGCTTGTACGATGGCGTACTTAGATATTGGAGTAATGTTATCTGTGGCTTGTACGATGGCGTACTTAGATATTGGAGTAATGTTATCTGTGACTTATACGATGGCGTACTTAGCTATTGGAGTAATGTTATCTGTGGCTTGTACGATGGCGTACTTAGATATTGGAGTAATGTTATCTGTGGCTTGTACGATGACGTACTTAGATATTGGAGTAATGTTATCTGTGGCTTGAACGATGGCGTACTAAGATATTGGAGTAATGTTTTCTGTGGCTTGTACGATGGCGTACTTAGATATTGGAGTAATGTTATCTGTGGCTTGTACGATGGCGTACTTAGTAATGTTATCTGTGGCTTGTACGATGGCGTACTTAGTAATGTTATCTGTGGCTTGTACGATGGCGTACTTAGATATTGGAAAGCAAATGAGCCGTGCTTTTATATTAAACAATTAATTCCGAAATAATTTTAAGCAAATTTGGTAAAACAATTATACAATCCCATGCATTTATATTTAGCATGATGGTTTTTGTACTTATAGTGTGTGTACCACTTGGCAGTTAGGTAGGATGTTAATTAGTCATCGTGCGTCGTCGGTCAGTATATTCATATATGTGGTTTCATTTACCTATTGGCAGTACCCAAACATCTTCCCAGCAAAGAACCTCATCCCGATCGACCCTTTGCAGGCCAACCCGTACACCCAGCATCTCTAGATGGTCGCAGTAATGGAGGTAGCATCCACATCCACCCTCTTGTCGCTCGCGACTGTGCGAACCACCAGACGATTCCACGCTTCATTTGTTTTTAAATAATAAAACATATTAATTTATTACAACCTATAGTTATGATTTGTTAAATAAAATATATCCCGCATGAAACGCATTGTTTTGTATATATTTGATATAGAGCTACACACATTATAAATAAATAAAACGTGCATCCGCAGCTGTCATACGGTCTTGTAATACATTTTATTCTGTATTTCCAAATCCATTCGATAATTTATCGGACACGTAAAAATAGAACATATTCTGGTCGTTTTACCGTCTGGTGTGATATTGACCTTGAAAGATCTGTCGTGGATCGTTTTCGTGACACATTGTCCAATGATAGTTTGCATTATTACTAAAAACTGTTTAATTAATTTTGTATTTATCTATCGCGGAATGATCATCTTTATGTGAAGAACACACAAAATCGCCGCTTTAGACCTTAGTGTTTCATAAGCCATTTGCGTAGGTTCCCTAAAATACATGTACCGGTGGACGTTAATGCCAAGCTAGAATAGACAGTCCAGAAAAGTTATAAGTTAACATTTTTATCCTACACAGTTAAGGCAATCGCTTTTTTAAGTTCTTGAAAACTTGAACAAGTGGGCGATTTATTTCTATAAATAGGAATCGCTGTCAAGGTGATTAATTAAGTAATTGACTTATCCTAATTTATAAACAGCATTCGTGTTAAAATGTTTGGAGGTAAACTGTTGAAAAGTAAAAGTGCACTTCTGATTTAATCTTTAAATAGCATTTGTGTTAAAAGGTTTGGCTATAAACAAAAGAAAAGTAAAAGTGGAATATATATTAGACTATATAAATAGCATTCGTGTTAAAATGTTCGAGAATAAACTTATAAATAAAGAAGACAATCTAAATAATAAAAAAAACATGTTTTTCAACGGAATGAAACAACTTTGGAATTCAGCCCAGATATCGTTAGAACAAATGTTCTGATCAAGTTTCATGAAGATTGGACAAAAAATGAGTGTTAACAAGGTTTTTACTATAGCCATAAAAGGAAAAATGCCACGCCCCCCTTGGTGGCCATGTCAACAGACCGGAACCATTTTCGAACTCATCCAAGATATCATAAGACAAATCTTCTAAGTTTCATGAACATTGGACAATTAATGTAACTAAAGTGTTAAAAAGGGTTGACTATAGCCATATAAGGAAAACTGCCCCGCCCCTTGGTGACCATGTTTTACAAACAACCGAAACCATTTGCAAACTCATCCAAGATATCGTTGGAACACATGTTCTGACCAAGTTTCATGAAGAGTTGCGCGGTCGGAGATATATGTCACCGCACCCCCCGCCAAACAGAACTTTGAAATAGTGACCAAAATTTCAACACGGGTCATCTACTGTCCAAGGCCAATGCACATGTGAAGTATCAAGCCAATCCGTCAATGCGTTGACAATTTTTGATCGGAAACGATTGTCACACTTATTGTGACAGTGACCTTGACCTTTGACCTAGTTATTCCAAATTCGATACGGGTCATCTACTGTCAAAGGCCAATGCGCATGGAAAGTATCAAGCCAATGGATCAATCCTTTGACGAGTTATTTATCGGAAATGAACTGGTATACCGACAGACTGACGGACCTACCGACATCCAGCAAAACAATATACCCATCTTCTTCAACGGGGGCATAAAAATGTGACTTTAAGGTTTTACAATAGCCATACAGGGAAAACTGTCCTTCATCCTGTCGGCCGTGTTTTTTAAAAGGATCTTTTCACGCTTTGGTAAATTGACAAAATTGAAAAAAGTTGTTTCAGATTTGCAAATTTTCGTTTTAGTTATGATATTTGTGAGGAAACAGTAATACTGAACATTTACCATGGTCTAATATAGCCATTATATGCATCTTTTGACGATTTTAAAGGGATCTTTTCACGCTTTGGTAAATTGACAAAATTGAAAAAAGTTGTTTCAGATTCGCAAATTTTCGTTCTAGTTATGATATTTGTGAGGAAACAGTAATACTGAACATTTACCATGGTCTAATATAGCCATTATATGCATCTTTTGACGATTTTAAAACCTAAAAATTATAAAGCGTTGCAACGCGAAACGATTGAATAATTTGGAGAGTTCTGTTTTTGTCGTTAAATTTTGTGAAACTACGAAGATTGCTTATATAAGGTATAAAATACGTCAAGTATGTGTACTCGGCGGAATAGCTCAGTAGGCTAAAGCGTTTTTTTTTCTTCAGGACTCTGGCAGGACTCCAGGGGTCACTGGTTCGAAACCTGCTCCGGGCAATGTTCTTTTCCTTTTTTTAATTTTATTCTTGATTTTTTACCGGAGCTTTTACGATCCAATGTTTACATTTATCAATATAAAGCATTTAATGAATAAGTTAAAAAATGCCAAAATCTGTGAAAAGGCCCCTTTAAAACCTAAAAATTATAAAGCGTTGCAACGCGAAACGATTGAATAATTTGGAGAGTTCTGTTTTTGTCGTTAAATTTTGTGAAACTACGAAGATTGCTTATATAACGTATAAAATACGTCTAATATGTGTACTCGGCGGAATAGCTCAGTAGGCTAAAGCGTTTTTACTTCAGGACTCTGGCAGGACTCCAGGGGTCACTGGTTCGAAACCTGGTCCGGGCAATGTTCTTTTCCTTTTTTTAATTTTATTCTTGATTTTTTACTGGAGCTTTTACGATCCAATGATTACATTTATCGATATAAAGCATTTAATGAATAAGTTAAAAAAATGCCAAAATCTGTGAAAAGGCCCCTTTAACAGACCGGAACCATTTTCGAACTCATCAAAGAAAATATAAGAGCTAACGTTCTGACTAAGTTTCATGAAGATTGGACAAAAATGTGACTTCTATAGTGTTAACAAGGTTTTACTATAGCCATAAAAAGGAATACTGCCACACTCCCTGGTAGTCAGGTTTTTCAGCCAAACCGAACCATTTTAGAACTTGTGTCCAAGATCTAATTGGGACACATGTTCTGACCATGTTTCATGAAGATTAGACAATAAATGTGGCCTCTAGAGTGTTAACAAGGTAAATGTTTATGATGCACAACGCACAACATACAAAAGGCGATCACTAAAGCTCACCATGAGCATGTTGTGCTCAAGTGAGCTAATAAGGAAAAATGCCCAGCCCCTTGGAGGCCATGGTTTTCACCCACCCGGAACCATTTTTTGACTCACCCAACACATGTTGAGGACGCACAACAGACAAAAGGTCACCTTATTGTGTTCATATTGTGAAAGTAATGCTGTTAGAATTATGTTTTGTTAAATAATAATAATAATTGTTATTATTGTTATCATTTCAGGTTTTGCAGAAGCACGGGCTAAGCATTGTATAGAAAGTGTGCGGAGTCTGGGTCTAAGGACAGCGTACGAGAGTCAGGACCATGTGTACAAGCTGCTGCGTTAAACCTTCACGTCCCCACTACTCCCACCAGAATACATCCAATCTGCATTTAAACAATCCGGGAAAGGGACAAGCGAGCAACTAGACTCATATTTAACGTATAATCAACATGTGGATGATGAACACCAGCTTGACTGTCGTAAAATGGTAGGTATGCAAGAACTTTTTCACATCTTTGTGGAGTTGCCTTAGCCCCCTCATTTAGTGAAAACGCCAACTGTTCAAAATTATTAAAAAATGAGTCGCACATTGTTCACAATTGTGAAAAAATGTCTTTTTTTAATTCTGAAAATTTGAGACAGGAAACTCTCAAATTAGTGAAAAGCAGCCATTCTCTAAGAAAAAAGCCCTGTATGTACAGTGGATGTTTACGTACGAACAATTATAAATAACCGCATAAACTGCAGGACCAAAAATGGAGACTGCCCTTCTACCTCTCTTGTTCTTTGAATCGGTGATGGGTGGCTTGGAACTGGTAATGACAGACGATTCAGAACCATTGAATTGTTAAACGAGTGCTGTAGATTGTATGGAAATGTGTGAGTGGTAGTGTGTATGTGTTTATTTGTATGTGTTTATATTTGAATATATGTTTTTTTTTCTTTTGTTTGCCTTTTGTCATCATGTCCTTTCAATATTGTTTATACATTGGTTTCTTAAGATCTCCTTAAATAGAATGTTTAGACCAGATATATATCAATAAACAAAAATTCATGTCATCGCGAGTTCCGGTCAATTCTCGCCGCAATCAAGATTTCAGTCAAGCGAGACTTTTTGTGATTATCTTATATACACATGTGCAGACACATGGTTTCACAGGCACACCAGTAAACGCTCTTAATCCACAAAGTACTGACAGTACTGGTGTAACGATGCTTTTGAGAGGATGGATATAAAAGCATCAAGTTAAGTTTATCTACATCACCACAATCACCACAATTGTGTATGTTGGTACGAAAAAAAAATTTGGTACAAACATTGTAAAAAAAATTTGGGTATGAAAACAAATTTGGGTACGAAAAAAATATTTGGGAACAAAAAAATTGTGACCGAAAAAAATTTGGGTACGAACAAAAAAATTGGGGATGAAAAAAAAATTAGGTACGAACAAAAAATTGGGTATGAAAAAAAAATTGGGTACGAAAAAATTTAGGTACGGAAAAAAAAATTTGGAAAACGGGAAAGTAGTACCTGTGGGGAACTTGACCCACACTCGCACATTTTCGGCCCTTTCAGTCAAACATCAGATAAGTTCCTCGAAGACAATAGTATGAATACACATTTCGGAAGCGGTAATGCGGTCCTACCTACGCGCGTCAAAATGTAAGCGAAATATGTACACAAGTCTGTCAGGAATGATTGAATTAACAAAGAAAAACATGTATTAATGTAAGTTTTTTGAAGGAATGTGCAGAAAATATATTAAACAAGAGCTGTGTTTGTGAAACACAATGCCCCATGCTGCGCAGCTTTGAAGCCATATATTTTACCTTTGACCTTGAAGGATGACCTTGACCTTTCACCACTCAAAATGTGCAGCTCCATGACATACACATGCATGCCGAATATGGAGTTGCTTTCTTCAATATTGCAAAATTTGACCTTTGACCTTGACCTTAAAGGGTGACCTTGACCTTTCACCAATCAATATGTGCAGCTCTATGAGATACGCATGCACGCCAGTATTGAAAAAGTTATGGCCAATGTTAAAGTTTTCGGACAGACAGACGCTTTATATTTGACATTTGACCGTGAAGGATGACCTTCACCTTTCACAACTGAAAATGTGCAGCTCCATGAGATGCACATTTATGCCAAATATCAAGTTGCTATGTTCAATATTAAAAAAGTTATGGCCATTAAAGTTTTCGGACGGACGGACAGACTGACACACTGACTGACTGACTGACAGTTCAACTGATATAGGCCACCCTACCGGGGGCATAAAAAGCAATGGCGATATTTTTCTCAGCCACATAATTGTTAATAGTTTGATATCACAAAATGAAAGCGAAAGTAGAACTGTCAAAAATGACAACCTGTCAACGTGTTGTTTTTGCTGGCACGAGAGGGCGATTACACTCAATGTGTTCACATTTTGACAATAGGCTTTGTCAATGACCTTAATAGTATGGGTAGCTTTGATATTATTTATTGCTATCATGTAACTGCATGATTGTGTATATGTTTACAATACACAAAGCATAAATAATGATATAAATATACTGGTTGAGCTTATAATAATCTGAGAACTATAGCCAGGTCAATTAAGGACTTAAAATACAATTTGTGTCCTGATTTCATGAAGAAATGACCATGCATGTCCTAGATTTCAAATTCAAGGCCCTGGTGTGACACATTGGTAGCATTACCGTTAAACTGTTACCAGGCTTATGAAATTAGTTTTTATTGAACTATCTAAGGAAATCTAAATCAGGCACTGATTTTTCTTGTTTTAATACAGTCATAGATCAGTTGTGGCCTCTGGGTAATGACCAATTTTTGCTTACTTGTCACACTCTTAAAACTTTTCACACGTCTATAATAGCAAATCTGGATTAAGGTGATCTTCAATGGTACATTTAAACTTTAGCTCTGTTACAAGAGTGCTGGTAAAGTCCAGTCACATATTTAAATCTAGGCCATGTCAAAATCAAAGTGTCAAAGACAAATGAAAGATGCGTTCATTAATTATTGTCCTGTTGTTTACTACTGCTGTAAGTTTTTATATAATATGACTGATGAACATCATGTGAGAGAAAATTCACATTATAATTGTATATCAGGTTTAGCAGCCTTTTAGATAACAAAGTATGCTAGTTTTCAATGTGGCTTCTGGGGATCAAACCCGTAGGGCTTTTAGGAAGATTCTGAAATTCTCGATCCCTCGAGAGCAACCAAACCAAAAATTAAGTCAAATATTGCCGACTCGGTTTTTTTGAGTCGGTTCATGAGGGATAATGGAGTTTGATTGGTCATTGTCGGCTCTGGTACTACTTACATGTACCCCGGGTACTCTTAAGTATACTTACATGTACCCTGGGTACTCTAAGTATACTTACATGCACCCCAGGTACGGTAAATAAACGTAATTGTACTCGGTCCATATTAGACTGTACCCGAGTTGTATTCGCGCCCAAAATCCGATGTCGTAAAACGCGCACCCGATTATCTTAAACACACTTCTCTTCAAAAAACACTGCATCAACATGCTTTTTGAGTATGTGTTCCGATAAAATAGAGGCCATTCTACAGAAAATTGACATAAATGTATAATTACAAAAAATAGTCGACAACGACTGATTTAGGGTTAAATTTCCCGGGTACATTTTAGTATATTTACCGTACCTGGGATACATGTAAGTATATTTAAGAGTACCCGGGGTACATGTACGTAGTACCCGAGCCGACAATGAACAATCGAGCGATAATGGAAGGTGCAACATCTCTCATGCCCCCTAGCATCGCCTTTAGCAGTATTCAATTCTCAACAGGACAGTGCTGGAGTCATTGATCCCGAGGGACAAGAAAAACAATTGATTAATGTTTGAAATAAATAATTTGATCAATGACAATTCTATTATTTGAGCCAGGTCACAGGAAAAGCGCAGTCAAATCAGTATCCAATTAAATTATTTGTTATTGTCAGAAAAATGCTTTTAAGCAAACAGCTTTCAAGCGACTTCAGGCTGATCTAGATCCAAACTGGCCACAATCGCCTTAAGGTCTCTTTTACTGTGACACAGTTCATTTAACTTTAAAATGATAAATAGTACTAACACTAGGAAAGAGTACGATACAGTAAAGAGTTTAAAATCAATGTTGAATTTCAGGACAGCTTGGTGATCTGCAAATCCCCGATGAAATGTTGATATCGGGTATCATAGTCATTCAATAAGTCGCAAAATGCTCGAATACAATTTATAAAGCACAACGTGACTTATATTGATAACTAAAAATACCAGTATGCCAGTTTTGCCGTGTCAAGCTGTTACGATCCAGAAAGTCCTTCATTCACATCGAGTATATATCCTTCGAATTCCAACTATTGTTGTCATAAGCGGAGATTTAGTGAATAAATAATTCATATATCTTAAATGACAGCTTCTAAATAGCGAAACAAGCCAATTTATGCAGTAAGAAAGTTTTGAATCGAGACTCTCATGGGGCCGGCATTGTTGAATGTTAAAACACGAACGACAACTCTGCTAGAAAAATGTTATCAATGACGAGCAATATCCTTCGCAGTGGCGAATGCAAAAGGGAAGTAACTGAAAAATCGAGTTATCTCAATCGGACTGGCTCGGTCTTTTACACAGGTCGCCATTGTGAAAAAAAAAAATTGATGGTTATGATACCTTAGACGATGCTGTTCCAGCATCGTCAAAAAGGACAGTATATTTTACCGTGCTTTTCTACAGGCTTAGGTCCTATTTTCGCTTATCTTGTGACACCTCGATTGTGGATTTTTACAATGGGATTAAGGTCATAAAACCTTGCAGATTCATGAATAATGGTGCTCAATATGATACATTTTTACGTTTATGCAACTGATAAAGTTCGTTTAGGCCGATGGACCAGTATATTGCATCGCTTTTGTATAGACAACGCTGTCATACTGTGCACACAAATGTAAAATAATCTTGATATCAAAGGGCCTATGTCATTTATAATATTAAAGACGATGTACAACAGCCTGACCATAATATTCTGTTTTTTATATATATCATTTTAAGTCATGTATACATTATTAAGATCCAATGGCCCACGTAATGCGAAAATGTGTCTTACGTCATATACGGCAAGCATAGCTCCGTCATAGCTAATCAGGAGCAACACTGTCCGCTATTAAGTCAGGCCATGTTTTTGGTTTCATGATCGGACGTTGTACCTCCTTACTACACTGTGCGGATCTACAGGCTAGCCGAAGCTACGCAGGTATACTATGACAAATAAATAATTTTCGAATAACGCGGCTCATCTAGCTTTGTCTATTAATATTGTATTAAAATTGTATTAACAATTCTATTCCATAAATTCCAGTAAGTCAAATGGATTTTTAAAAAAAAAGTGTTTCTGTGAATATGTAGCTAGGGTTTACAAAATGAAGTTAATGGTTGACTAAGATATAAAAAGGCATAACTTCGTATGCATAAAGGTGACATAGGAAATATGGGTGCGTTTCACTAAGCTGCGTACGCATATAATTTACGCAAATCTTGTTCTCAAAAACGCGTTTCACTAAACAGCGTAAATTTACGCAGTGCGTAAATTCTGTCGTAAATTTACGCCAGATATGTACTTCGCGTAAATCAGAAACATTGGCGTAACGCCGATCTGTCTTGGATGACAGTTTGTTTTACCCGACATCGGGCCCGGGAATGAATCGAGTTGAGATCGAAAAAAGATCGGACGATCAACGAACGGTTATCGCCCTGCGTGCGCCCGACATCGGATTCATTGTACGTGTATCATAACGAGCATCGTCCGGCGTCCGTCGGGCATCGTGCGGAGGCCCTCCGGCAATCAGACGGTCGCCGGCCGATGTATATGCCTCTGGGAAATACCTTTACTGTTGCCGAAACACGTTCAATGAATCCGATGTCGGGCGCTTCGCCTGGCACTACCCGTGCGTTGATCGTCCGATCTAGTTTCGATCTCAACTCGATTCCTTACCGGGCCCGTCGTCGGGTAAAATTTTAAGTGAAACTTAAAATTAATCCGGACGCCGCCCGATGCTACAAATTGGCCCGGTTTCCGTGCGATCATCGGCCGGTCGCCAGCACGATGAGCGGAAAAATACGTCGGCCGCCGATCGGACGGTGATCGGTGTCTATTTGTGACTGAGGTATAAGCGAAAAGGAAATTGTTGAAAAGTATCGTCTTCTTCTTCATTATTTTTTATCGAGTGCACCGGGATTGTCTCCCATATGGCCATCGCCCCCAGAAAGACGTGTCAGTTGGTTACGGGGGATAGTGCAAGATACAGGAGACACCCCGTTCCAGAGGTGACCCTGGGTCTTTTAGTGCCCGGTGTATAGCACCTAGTACACTGCACCTCGGTTTAACGTCTCATGCGAAAGACGAGTTAGTATGTTTGGTGCAGCGGGGGATCGAACCAGCGATCTCTGGATTGTGAAGCCAGTGTGTTACCACTAGACCACGGATCCGCTACAAAAAAAGTATCGTCTGTCGCCGGAGGGTATTATATAGGAGGTTTTGGCGTGACGTCACAAGAGGGGTTTTCCGTTACTAAAATAGATCGGCCGTCACACCTCTCGATCGCGGCCATTTACATATTATTAGAGTAAAGGTCGTCGGTAGACTAAATACTGACAATGTCACAAAACAAAACTATAAATACCCGTTTTCTTTCTTAAAGTAAGACTTTAATAAATGATATTTCAACAATTATAAAACATTTTGATTATAATTATAAGTGGTGGGGATGCGATAGTGTTATTTTTTTTATCAGCGATCGAAATTAAGTGTAAAAGGTTCATTGAATCAGTTATAAAACAAAGCCCTAAAAAATCGCAATACATAACAATCTTCAAATATATTTTTTTTTATTTTACATTGAATGAATTTTCGTTTCGTTTACATTGAATGAAAATATTAACAAATTTCAATATTCAAATAAAAAAAACGTGCATCCGGGACCTGCATATTTTGCAAATTGAACTGTCTTTGCATGTACATGAATATTGAAAACTCTTTACTAGTGATACTGATCGATACAAATCTAGTATTTTATGATACCATAAATATATACATTTAATTTATTTTACGCAAGTATTTTTATATCCCTATTATGATCAAACGTGATTGCTTGTTTTCATGATGGTGTTTCAAAACTGCAGTATACAGAATTGTATTGATACGCAGATTTTTGAGTTGCAAATATATGTTCACTAAAAAATGCAATTTCAGTCTACCAAAAGCTCATCACATGTTATACTTTTACCACCAGCACCAGTTATAAGCTCCAAAAATGAAAAAATACAAACAATAAAGAATAAATACATGTTTTCAGATTTAACACTGTAACTTAAATTTAGCAATGACACTACAAAAAAAATTTATTGATCATCAGTTACTAAAAAGTTTATATCTAAATTTTTGTCTGAATTTTCTTTTGTTTCTTGATTTTTTGTATTGATATGATTAATCTGGGGCTTTGCATGTTCAACCACTTACGCGTCCATTCCATAACGCTTTCCCAGGCTTTTCGTTTGTCCAAACCAGTGAGGGAAACGGACAGATCACCCTCGAGCACGTCAAACTTGTTTTCATACTCGGAAACGAGCGTTTCAAACTCGTTTTTTGACCAATTCGTTTTCTTTTGCTTCGTTTTCACGTCCATTGTAACGATTGTTTACAGCGAGTATATATATGATCTTGTCAAATATTTATTAATTAATATAAAATGTGTAAAAAACTTATTAAACATATATTTTTATATAAAATAAAATACAAATTAAGAAGAACATATGCCCAAAAATGCTAAATAACCCAGATATTTAATTCTGAAATCGAAAAAGGCTGTGCAGTCGAATTCGCCAGCATGTAAATCATGCATGTACGATGTGAGTCTAAATTTATTTTAATGGTTTATTTTAAATTCCTGCAACGATATCTCATCATACGACACACGGACACTAACTAAAAAGACGATTGCTTCGGTTATTGTAGGAAAATATGTACGAAATACATTCGTCACAATCGGCTCGGAGCGCTAATTTGTCTTTGCTGCATGTTATGAAATTCGTCTTCAATGTATAATTTTTGTTTTTGTGTTATTGTAACATATTTTATCAATATATTACAATTTAGCACATGCAAAAATCGTATAATCTCGCTTTACAGTATACACTTATTTCATGGATGCGCGTTGAACAGTCAAAACTGTTTCCCAAGGTATCAGGGATGACTTTGGTACTGTTGCAGGCCGAGGGCAACAGTTCCAAATGTCAGCCGTGATACCGAGGGACAACAGTTTTGACTGTTCACCAAGCATCCATGAAATAAGTGTTTTATTACCTGATCAAATTTCCAACATAGAAATAACAGCAAACTAAATTTTTTATTTACACACAACATTAATCGATAAAATAAATAATTTTGACTGTTTAACTGTAAAATTACGTCATTTTTTCGACGAAATGACGTCATTATTCCAGCGGGCAACAGTATATAAATATTACATGGCTGACAGGGTGACAGTAAATTTGTCAACTTGAGGAAATACTATCAACCGAGGCTAAGCCAAGGTTGACAGTATTTTTCCGAAAGTTGACAAATTTACTGTCACCCTGTCAGACATGTAATATTTATTTTATTATACCGAATAAACTATTCAAACATTAACAATTTATATGAACCATGAACAATTTAAATATTCAATAATTGAATTTAATTTCAGCAATGAACAACCATTAATATGTTGAGTGGTTCAGATTTACGGGCAGAGCAAAATGAACTACGCTTTATTCGGCACCGACCTAGTAATCAATTTATCCCATCAATTTTCTTAGTCGTCAATTATTTCTTTAAAAATATATAACAGGACCAGCTTTCCGTATTTTATTGTCATCACTTGATTACGCAATTTATGACGTACTTGTGTGACGTCATTTCGGTGACGAAACATTTGGGGACAACAATATGGACGTGGTGTTTTTTTTTAACAGTAAAATATTTGTTTAAAGCATCGAACGAATCCAAAACGTATTTCGGATTGTGTGTTTGTCATGCATAACACCTTAAGAACAGACACTGGAAGTGAATATCGTTGTTACTTTATTGTTATTAGCATTGGATTGAAGTTGCCTTTGAGGTAAGCGTGTCGTTTATACTAAATTGATTTTCTTTTTGATTCCTGTCAAAGCTTAAATAATGGCATTAATCTATTCTACAGCACAGTTTCAGCTGCAATCGATATTTTAATTATCCAAATACAACGGACACACAAAACTGCGTACTGCGCATGCGCGAATGGGACAGTATAATTTTCGAACATTCCGCACGTGATTGCTAAGGCAGCGGGATACAGTATTTTTTTGCCAGTAAATTTTTTCCCGCTGGTGGCACGTGATTGCTATGGCAGCGGGATACAGCGGGATACAGTATATTTTGGACAGTAAATTTATTCCCGCTGGGTCTGACAGTATTTCTATGTCATGATGGCCTATGGGAGTTGAGCATTGTAAATAAAAGTGAGGTATAATAATATATAAATATTACATGGCTGATAGCGTGACAGTAAATTTGTCAACTTGAGGAAATACTGTCAACCAAGGCGAAGCCGAGGTTGACAGTATTTTTCCGAAAGTTGACAAATTTACTGTCACCCTGTCAGACATGTAATATTTATTTTATTATACCGAACAAACTTTTTAAACATGAACAATTTATAAGAACCATGAACAATTTTAATATTCAATAATTGTATTTAAATACAGCAACGAATAACCATTTATATTTTAATAACAAAAATAAAAGTACACTGGTTAACACAGTCAATTTCTTATCACTTGATTACGCAATTTATGACGTTGTTAACAGACAACAAAATGGCAAGCAATATTGCCAGCAAACGTTTTTCAACGATAAACGAGGAGGATTTGAAGGTTAACACAGTCAATTTCTTATCACTTGTTCGGTATAATAAAATAAATATTACATGTCTGACAGGGGTTACCCTGTCAGACATGTAATATTTATTTTATTATAACGAACAAATTTTTCAAACATGAACAATTTATAAGAACCATGAACAATTTTAAGATTCAATAAATAAAGTTAATTTCAGCAATGAATAACTATTTATATTTTGATAACAAAAAAATAAAAGTTCACTGGCTAACACAGTCAAAGTATTCTTTCCTAATGATGCAGCACAATACCAAATGTCACTGGTCTCTTGAAATGATTCTAACCGTCTTTGCCATAATGCTTCGAGTTTAGGGTTCAGTTTAGATAGGTACTTCTCAAATATCGGACTGGACAAAACGTACTGCCAGGCTGCTCGTAGATCTTTCCTTCTCCTGTGGTATCATCAGGGGTATCGTCAATCCTAAAAAGATGAATTCATTTAATTGAAAACACTGGTCTGACATTTAAAATTGCCTGAAACCGAAAATAGATATTTTTGCTTAAAGATTATGCGGTTTCACCCAGGTGGTTTCACCACTAAAATTCCATGTAATTCATGTGTTTTTTTTCCTCTGTCAAACAAATTAACAGCCATCTTTTATAGTTATAATTCTTTGCAGTAACTGCCAGCTTTTAGTAAAATTACAACCATTTGAAAGGTTGGCATAATATATATTTTTTTAATTGAACCTACCCGTGATTTTTTGTTGATTCTTCGATGACCTGGTGTATAAACTTTCTCCCGGTTGAATTGTCATCGACCCTAAATTCTCTAACCTCTCCTCAGAAGAAAGTGCATTAAGTTAAACCACACCCTGTTTTGAAAACCACATTGAGTGTTAATATGTTAATATTAAACGGTACACTGTTGCCACTTAATTTTTCCAGATCGCTGTCAGATATTACAGGTTTGTGGTCGACACTCCCATGTCCACTTCGCTTAAGCTGCTTAACTTTTGACATGTAGGCTTCATTACTTGATGAAAATTGCTGGTCTTTCAAATTAATGTTATACGTGCTTAAGAGATGCTTGGATATTCCCTACTTCAGACTGTCCAAAGTTTTATTCTTTAGTTCCTCGCCGTTTTTCTGACGTACAGATGCATAGAAAAAGCGTAACCCAATAACTGGTTGTTAAGTTCCGCTGGATTTTCCACGAGATCACTAAGATCCATGTAATTTGAACGAAGATATTCGTCGTACAAGTTCATACCATGTTTAACTACACTTTAAGTGTTTTTAGAGTCCTTGTCACGATCCAATGCCTTCAAAACTTTCTCGCTTATCGTTGAAAAACGTTTACTTGCCATTTTATCGTATGTTTACAGCGGAAAGGCAAAACTGCGTACTGCGCATGCGCGAATGGGACAGTATAATTTTCGAACAGTCCGCACGTGGTTGCTAAGGCAGCGGGATACAGTATTTTTTGTACAGTAAATTTTTTCCCGCTGGTGGCACGTGATTGCTATGGCAGCGGGATACAGTATATTTTGGACAGTAAATTTATTCCCGCTGGGTCTGACAGTTTTTCTATGTCACGATGGCCTATGGGAGTTTAGCATTGTCAATAAAAGTGAGGTATAATAATTCAAACTGTTGACCGGTCAACAGTTCGATATTCACCGGTAACAGTTTAAAACATTGCAAATTTCTTTTTCGACGAGGAAATAGCAAAAAATAATTAATCATCATTTATATAAGACATCAGGTAATAATAGATACTGTTGCAGACGATTACTTTCTTACGCGTCCGCGCGCATCTGACAGGCTAAACAACACTTACACGCAGCGTAAATTTTGCGCACATTTTAGTGAAACGGCGTATGCATTAATTTACGTTCGGCGTAAATTCTGTGCGTAAACCTAAAGTTGCGTAAATATACGCTATGTTAGTGAAACGCACTCTATGTTATTAGGCGGTCTCTTCTACGTGCGCACGCTGTAGCTATGACGTGCGCACGCGATAGCTTTGACGTGCGCACGAGATAACTATGACGTGCGCACGTCGTAATTTGTCAATGATTATACGTATTATATGTGCCATTTACTATACACAAAATAAATAAGTTGAAAATTGTTTTAAAACGGATTTAAAATCTGTAAATTTCAAAACGTACTAAGAGTGGACCATGATGTTCAAATCAGTATTCGCTATTTGACAATATAAAAATAAATGAAGAAGACAGAAATTCTCCGTGCAGGCGCGTTCAAATTTCACGGACCGATTTTAAACGATCATTTTCTATTCCTTTGCAAAAGTATTATTTTAAGAAACATATCTGAAGAACGGCATGGATTTTCAATACATTCTACACTTTAGTGACAAGCTACAGTTATATTAAACACCGTAGATGATGACGATGGTCTTGTTCATGTAGTAGCATGTTCGTATAGGTGTTATTCGGATCTAGAAAATTTTAGAAATCCCGATAAAATAAAAAGTTACAAAAACTACCTCAACTTGTTCACAAATGATAACTACGTTCGAGTAATAAGGGTTGATAGTTATGTGGTTTTGAGAGGATTTTAAATGTGCTGTCTAACTGTACCATCATAGTGTTGTTTTTTACATAATCTTGCCAATACCGGACAATCTATCGATTTGTTTTCATATAATATGTTAATTTTTAATGAGTTACAAAGCACATAAAAATGCAAACTGCAAACTTGTTTGTGTGTACCTATCATATGTTTTTTACAAGATACGCACTATGTTCAATGCAATTAACAATATAACGTTGTAAGAAGTAATACGCTTCAATTCATTGCTTAAAAAGTTTATTATAATATACATTATGTCCTAATATATCAAATTATCTCACTTTTGATATGAAGAAATTATTTCATAATTCATACATTCTAACATGTTTCGATTACTGTTGTACGATCTGGGGCAACGCTAATAAAACCAATTTAAAAAAGTGAATATTTTACAAAAACGCGCAGCGAAAGTCATTCTACAAAAGCCAAATAGAACACCATCCAAAGATTTGTTTTTACAGCTTAATTGGCTCTCGTTTAATAATAGATGTAAATACCACACGGCAATCTTGATATATAAATGTGTCAACACTCAGATTCCAGAATATTTAAATAATATTATAACTTTCCTCAAAATCAAAAATATAACTTAAGATCTGCCACCCATAGAGATATTGTTAATACCAAAGAATTTTGTGAATCGAACACATGCAAACAATCCGAATCACGTCGAAACATAATAACAAAAATCTGACTTCAAGAACAAACCTGCAACATATTTATTTATAAATCGCCTTATACCAACAAAATGGATTGTTTTGATTATAAACTTTAGAATATAATGTATGTACAATAATGGTGGATTGAACATAAGTCTTTTGTTTCCATTTCGTAAATATAGACGCTGTAACTTCTTTGGAAAATATTTTAAAAAAAATGGACAAAAGCATTACAGAATGTGCGAGTACTCTGACCCTGTTGCCCAGGCCATGTCTGGTACCTTCTGTGACTGTAGATATAATAGTATATACATAATATTGTTCCAAATGCAGGTACAACACTAAAACTGAAACAAAATAAAATGTATTTCCGTATAAACTTGTTATTGATCTCCACATATAGTCTAGATACCAACTATACCAGCATCAACACATTAAACCGAACAATCACTCACGCCAACATCCCATTGCACCAAATGTGTGCCTTGCAATTTACATCAACATATCAGCATTGACCCCAGGGGTCCTATTGTAAATTACATCCATACATTGACAGACAAAGATCTAATATCCCGAGTCAGAGGTTTATCTCGTGATCCAATATTTCATTATTTACTGGCGCAGAGATCAGCCGACCATTACAACAATTATGTGAAACATATCCATGACATAACAAATGCTTTACAAATTCTTAATAAATCACTACGATCAAGAATAACGCCCTTCCTTATTGTTTAGTTAGCTGTGTAGAACTAAAGGGAGTAATCAAAATGCAAAAGTTAAAGAAACGTGAAGCATGCAAATGGACATTTTGCCTCTAAACATAACAGTGCTTCACAACGAAGTGTCTTCGTCTGGTGTGCTGATGTTGGTTTCTTTCTGATCTGAAATTAAACAATTTAAGTATGAAACTCTTAAAATCATCGTTTAAGACCTTTATGTTAGTTTCTTTACGTATTTACCTTTCCGCGACATGTTTAACATGTTACATGTTTAACCTGTTAACATGTATTTATGAAATGGACTTTTTTACATTAAGTATTCAGTTCTGGTTAATGCGGAATAAATCAATATGTAATCTCCATGGTGCTGTACTTGCGCACTAAAATACTTTCTGGTCTTGATAGTGTCAACATAATTTATTTATAAACATTGAAAAATTGCTATTAAAATACTAACCAACTTAAAAGAGCCGACGCTTAATTTACAATTACTTTTACAATTTCCGTACATGTGTATGTCATTTCGTTAAATTGATTACCTCAAGAATGATGTTTTATCCTTCATCTGTACGTCTTCGTGTGTGTTTATACCATATATGCCGTTGTTGTGTTTACCTCCTCATCCAGACTACTTAATGCGCACTAAATTGATATACTCATAAGCACTTGTCTATTCTGATGCTCTATACAATGAAGGGTTGACAGAGTCATACCAGTTCTGAAGCATCTAGTATCGTTCTGGGACTACCGCATGGACGGCTGCCGGCATGGCGTTATTACTCTAGCAGAATTCTCCACATTTAGACCTTAATACTGAGAACAAACGTTTGCAAAGCAAAAATGCATATTTTAGATGATCCACCCCTGATCATAGAAAATTGTTTTATTTGTTATGGTATTTTAGTATAATTTAGTATGTTTAGTATTAAGACTTCCTCAAATAAATATCTCCCATAACAACGCAACCATGATAACAATAACGATTAACAAATAATGTGATAAAGTGACTTGTTTTTAATGTTTCTTTGATAATTTAAATGCATATCTGCATATAATCATCGCTATTCTGCGTGTTGCTCTACATCATTACCAATCTACGTTTATCTACGTGTGTATGTATAGAATATCTATCAAGTAATCTAAAAAATAAATCAAATTTGAACCATTGTCATCTAGTTCTTCATGAAACCGCCTTATTCTGATTAGAGAACGATTTCTTTGCTTTGTTCAATTAGGTTGATAACTAATGAATACCTCGTTATCCTCTCTGGGAACAGACCTAATGGCATTGATCACGTTGTGAAAGGGTGAGAAAAAAAATAGTGTTTCGTAGTTGCAAATGTCGTTTTCGCTGTGTGAAGCTTTTGCTTATTTTAAACAGCCATTTCTACGCTTTGCGTTCTGGATTTTTAATTCCTCCGGAATCCGACCAATAGTCGGGAGAATAGCGAAACCGAATATATAAGCATGAAGTGGTGTTTATATGCTATACACGCGTATTTGTTCATATTGATTCATGACCAATGAAAACAAAGTTGATACGAGCCAATTTCGCGTTGAGTTTGGAACTTGTGAAGACATCACGAAGCTAACAACGCTAAGCACGCCGTCAACGTTCTTAAACAAATAAATAGCAAACAGCACAAGCTGCCATTCGTTCCTCCGCTGCAGTATGCCATTCCTCGTTCTAGAAAAGCAGTGTGATCTCAATACTAAGGTATTTCAGCATCAAGACGTTGACATTTCGAATTGGACTGTGTACCCTGCCCAGAGACCGCACACAAATCTGCATAAGAAAAAAAATGGGTAGGTATTTCGTGTCACATCCTGTAGGAGCTGTTTGTCATTTGAAAGTAAGGTCCCAAAATGTGCTTAAAAGAAAGTCATTTCCAGAAAGGGGTGTTAAACAAATATGGTTCGGCAATATATTAATTTTTAGAGATAAAACCGCATCGGGAACATACAATAATTGTGAGTTTTTATATTTGTGTTACAATAAACCTGCGCAAATTCTATGTATTATCAGAAAACATGATTTAAGTTCATCAAATAACTCGAAAATCAGGTAATTACACAACACATTTATGGACGGTTTTCCTTCAATAACTTTTTATGCCGACGTCAACGATCTTGAAACAAAAAAACGACGGGAGCTCAAACATCCCAGAGCCGTAAGGGTATTAATGGAGAAGACATATAAATATAAAGTGGCTCACCGGGTGAAAACCCAGTTAGCTCCCGTATACGCACCCCTCCCACATACACACACACACACCTCCCCTCCTAGAAAGGATTAATCTGATCCCCATTAAATCGACTATGCGACAGGAGCAGGAAAAAACACGAGGCTGTTTAAGCCAGTCATTGTGAAAACCTTCAAGATAACCACATGGTTTTGATCGTCACAAACCAACCCACATAGGTGATCATTTCGTAGTCACTCACTGCATGGGTAGGAAACAGAAAGGGACTTTATCGGGACCAACACAAAGTCGGTAGTGGTGTTATAATGATATTTAAAGCTGAAATACATTTGCTGATACAAGTCCATAGCTAGTTTTCACGAGGGTAAATTACGTATGCTCAAAATGTTAACGCACGAAGAAGGCTTGTGTTGGTATACCATTTCTATATTAATTTTACTTGTTTCAGCCAATTGAAAAGTGATAACAAAGTATTGACAGATTAAAATACTCGATCGATCAAAATGGCCATGATGTCGTTTTCTCGTTTGTTTTTCAGCTTTTTTTAATTTGCATGTGATGATAGTATTGTGCTACAACTATCAAAGCATGGATCGTGCGTTGGTGCTACTTCCTGCTCTAAGAGCCACCGCCTTGGTATGGGCTCCATCTCTACTAGAAGAATGCACAAAACATCTATAAGATCGACAAGAAGCCAGTAGTCGTGTTAATGCTTTAATTTGTATATGTATCTTGAAAGAAATCGTTCGATGTCGTTAGTGATTTCATTGGGTACCAATTGATACGTCCCAGAGGCAAAAACGACGTTTTGCTTTAAAAAAAATCCATCACGACATAACTTATAGAGATCCTCACGTCTTATAATGAGCTGTAATTGTGTGTTATTTTGTCACACTTTTTGACCCGATTTTAAAACTTATCCGAAATATGTTGAAAATCACGAGCGCGTTAGTCTTGGATGTCCATTTATGTTGTTAGGAAATACTTCTCGAGAGCGTTGGTCTGATACGTCTATCTATGTTGGTAGACATTACATCTCGAGAGCGTTAGTCTGATACGTCTATCTATGTTGGTAGACATAACATCTCGTGAGCGTTAGTCTGATACGTCTATCTATGTTGGTAGACATTACATCTCGAGAGCGTTAGTCTGATACGTCTATCTATGTTGGTAGACATAACATCTCGAGAGCGTTAGTCTGATACGTCTATCTATGTTGGTAGACATAACATCTCGTGAGCCTCGAAAGCGTTAGTCTGATACGTCTATCTATGTTGGTAGACATTACATCTCGAGAGCGTTAGTCTGATACGTCTATCTATGTTGGTAGACATAACATCTCGTGAGCCTCGAAAGCGTTAGTCTGATACGTCTATCTATGTTGGTAGACATTACATCTTGAGAGCGTTAGTCTGATACGTCTATCTATGTTGGTAGACAAAACATCTCGAGAGCGTTAGTCTCATACGTCTATCTATTTTGGTAGACATAACATCTCGAGAGCGTTAGTCTGATACGTCTATCTATGTTGGTAGACATTACATTACGAGAGCGTTAGTCTGATACGTCTATCTATGTTGGTAGACATTACATCTCGAGAGCGTTAGTCTGATACGTCTATCTATGTTGGTAGACATTACATTACGGCAGCGTTAGTCTGATACGTCTATCTACGTTGGTAGACATAACATCTCGAGAGCGTTAGTCTGATACGTCTATCTACGTTGGTAGACATAACATCTCGATAGCGTTAGTCTGATACGTCTATCTATGTTGGTAGACATAACATCTCGAGAGCGTTAGTCTGATACGTCTATCTATGTTGGTAGACATAACATCTCGAGAGCGTTAGTCTGATACGTCTATCTATGTTGGTAGACATAACATCTCGAGAGCGTTAGTCTCATACGTCTATCTATGTTGGAAGACATTACATCTCGAGAGCGTTAGTCTCATACGTCTATCTATGTTGGTAGACATTACATCTCGAGAGCGTTAGTCTGATACGTCTATCTATGTTGGTAGACATTACATCTCGAGAGCGTTAGTCTCATACGTCTATCTATGTTGGTAGACATTACATCTCGAGAGCGTTAGTCTGATACGTCTATCTATGTTGGTAGACATAACATCTCGAGAGCGTTAGTCTAATGCTTCTATCTATGTTGGTAGACATAACATCTCGAGAGCGTTAGTCTGATACGTCTATCTATGTTGGTAGACATTACATCTCGAGAGCGTTAGTCTAATGCTTCTATCTATGTTGGTAGACATTACATCTCGAGAGCGTTAGTCTGATACGTCTATCTATGTTGGTAGACATAACATCTCGAGAGCGTTAGTCTGATACGTCTATCTATGTTGGTAGACATTACATCACGAGAGCGTTAGTCTGATACGTCTATCTATGTTGGTAGACATTACATCTCGAGAGCGTTGGTCTGATACGTCTATCTATGTTGGTAGACATAACATCTCGAGAGCGTTAGTATCATACATCTATCTATGTTGGTAGACATAACATCTCGAGAGCGTTAGTCTGATACGTCTATCTATGTTGGTAGAAATTATATCTCGAGAGCGTTAGTCTGATACGTCTATCTATAATGTCAGACAAAACATCTCGAGGGCGTTAGTCTTGGATATCCATTTATGTTGGTAGACATAACATCTTGAGAGCGTTAGTCTCATACGTCTATCTATGTTGGTAGACATTACATCTCGAGAGCGTTAGTCTGATACGTCTATCTATGTTGGTAGACATAACATCTCGAGAGCGTTAGTATGATACGTCAATCTATGTTGGTAGACATAACATCTCGAGGGCGTTTGTCGGATACGTCTATCTATGTTGGTAGACATAACATCTCGAGAGCGTTAGTCTGATACGTCTATCTATGTTGGTAGACATAACATCTCGAGGGCGTTTGTCGGATACGTCTATCTATGTTGGTAGACAAAACATCTCGATAGCGTTAGTCTCATACGTCTATCTAGGTTGGTAGACATTACATCTCGATAGCGTTAGTCTGATACGTCTATCAATGTTGGTAGACATTACATCTCGAGAGCGTTAGTCTGATACGTCTATCTATGTTGGTAGACATAACATCACGAGAGCGTTAGTCTGATACGTCTATCTATGTTGGTAGACATTACATCTCGAGAGCGTTAGTCTGATACGTCTATCTTTGTTGGTAGACATAACATCTCGAGAGCGTTAGTCTGATACGTCAATCTATGTTGGTAGACATAACATCTCGAGAGCGTTAGTCTGATACGTCTATCAATGTTGGTAGACATAACATCTCGAGGGCTTTTGTCGGATACGTCTATCTATGTTGGTAGACATTACATCTCGATAGCGTTAGTCTGATACGTCTATCTATGTTGGTAGACATTACATCACGAGAGCGTTAGTCTGATACGTCTATCTATGTTGGTAGACATAACATCTCGAGAGCGTTAGTCTGATACGTCTATCTATGTTGGTAGACATAACATCTCGAGAGCGTTAGTCTGATACGTCTATCTATGTTGGTAGACATAACATCTCGAGAGCATAAGTCTGATACGTCTATCTTTGTTGGTGCACATTACATCTCGAGAGCGTTAGTCTGATACGTCTATCTATGTTGGTAGATATTACATCTCGAGAGCGTTAGTCTGATACGTCTATGTACGTTGGTAGACATTACATCACGAGAGCGTTAGTCTGATACGTCTATCTATGTTGGTAGACATAACATCTCGAGAGCGTTAGTCTGATACGTCTATCTATGTTGGTAGACATTACATCTCGAGAGCGTTAGTCTGATACGTCTATCTATGTTTGTAGACATTACATCTCGAGAGCGTTAGTCTGATACGTCTATCTATGTTGGTAGACATTACATCTCGAGAGCGTTAGTCTGATACGTCTATCTATGTTGGTAGACATTACATCTCGAGAGCGTTAGTCTGATACGTCTATCTATGTTGGTAGACATTACATATCGAGAGCGTTAGTCTCATACGTCTATCTATGTTGGTAGACATTACATCTCGAGAGCGTTAGTCTGATACGTCTTTCTATGTTGGTAGACATTACATCACGAGAGCGTTAGTCTGATACGTCGTTCTATGTCCGTAGACTTTACATCTCGAGAGCGTTAGTCTGATACGTCTATCTATGTTGATAGACATTACATCTCGATAGCGTTAGTCTGATACGTCTATCTATGTTGGTAGACATTACATCACGATAGCGTTAGTCTCATAAGTCTATCTATTTTGGTAGACATTACATCTCGAGAGCGTTAGTCTGATACGTCTATCTATGTTGGTAGACATTACATCTCGAGAGCGTTAGTCTGATACGTCTATCTATGTTGGTAGACATTACATCTCGAGAGCGTTAGTCTGATACGTCTTTCTATGTTGGTAGACATTACATCACGAGAGCGTTAGTCTGATACGTCATTCTATGTTGGTAGACATAACATCTCGTGAGCCTCGAAAGCGTTAGTCTTTGATGTCCATTTATGTTGGTAGACATTACATCTCGAGAGCGTTGGTCTGATACGTCTATCTATGTCGGTAGATATAACATCTCGAGAGCATTAGCCTGATACGTCTATCTATGTTGGTAGACATGACATCTCGAGAGCGTTAGTCTGATACGTCTATCTATGTTGGTAGACATGACATCTCGAGAGCGTTAGTCTGATACGTCTATCTATGTTGGTACACATAACATCTCGAGCGCGTTAGTCTGATACGTCTATCTACGTTGATAGACATTACATCTCGATAGCGTTAGTCTGGTACGTCAATCTATGATGGTAGACATAACATCTCGAGGGCGTTTGTCGGATACGTTTATCTATGTTGGTAGACATTACATCTTGAGAGCGTTAGTCTGATAAGTCTTTCTATGTTGGTAGACAAAACATCTCGAGAGCGTTAGTCTCATACGTCTATCTATGTTGGTAGACATGACATCACGAGAGCGTTAGTCTGATACGTCTATTTATGTTGGTAGACATAACATCTCGAGAGCGTTAGTCTGATACGTCTATCTATGTTGGTAGACATAACATCTCGAGAGCGTTAGTCTGATACGTCTATCTATGTCGGTAGACATTACATCTCGGTAGCGTTAGTCTGATACGTCTATCTATGTTGGTAGACATAACATCTCGAGAGCGTTAGTCTGATACGTCTATCTATGTTGGTAGACATAACATCTCGAGAGCGTTAGTCTGATACGTCAATCTATGATGGTAGACATAACATCTCGAGGGCGTTTGTCGGATACGTCTATCTATGTTGGTAGACATTACATCTTGAGAGCGTTAGTCTGATACGTCTTTCTATGTTGGTAGACAAAACATCCCGAGAGCGTTAGTCTGATACGTCTATCTATGTTGGTAGACATTACATCTCAATAGCGTTAGTCTGATACGTCTATCTATGTTGGGAGACATTACATCTCGATAGCGTTAGTCTGATACGTCTATCTATGTTGGTAGACATTACATCACGATAGCGTTAGTCTGATACGTCTATCTATGTTGGTAGACATTACATCACGAGAGCGTTAGTCTGATACGTCTATCTATGTTGGTAGACATAACATCTCGAGAGCGTTAGTCGGATACGTCTATCTATGTTGGTAGACATTACATCTCGATAGCGTTAGTCTGATACGTCTATCCATGTTGGTAGACATTACATCACGAGAGCGTTAGTCTGATACGTCTATCTATGTTGGTAGACATAACATCTCGAGAGCGTTAGTCTGATACGTCTATCTATGTTGGTAGACATTACATCTCGAGGGCGTTTTTCGGATACGTCTATCTATGTTGGTAGACATAACATCTCGAGAGCGTTAGTCTGATACGTCAATCTATGATGGTAGACATAACATCTCGAGAGCGTTAGTCTGATACGTCTATCTATGTTGGTACACATAACATCTCGAGAGCGTTAGTCTGATACGTCTATCTATGTTGGTAGACATTACATCTCGAGAGCGTTAGTCTCATACGTCTATCTATGTTGGTAGACATAACATCACGAGAGCGTTAGTCTGATACATCTACCAATGTTGGTAGTCATTACATCTCGAGAGCGTTAGTCTCACACGTCTACCTATGTTGGTAGACATAACATCTCGAGAGCATTAGTCTGATACGTCTGTCTATGTTGATAGACATTACATCTCAATAGCGTTAGTCTGATACGTCTATCTATGTTGGTAGACATAACATCTCGAGAGCGTTAGTCTGTAACGTCTATCTACGTTGGTAGACATTACATCTCGAGAGCGTTAGTCTGATACGTCTATCTATGTTGGTAGACATAACATCTCGAGAGCGTTAGTCTGATACGTCTATCTATGCTGGTAGACATAGCATCTTGAGAGCATTAGTCTGATACGTCTATCTATGTTGGTAGACATAACATCTCGAGAGCGTTAGTCTGATACGTCTATCTATGTTGGTAGACATTACATCACGAGAGCGTTAGTCTGATACGTCTATCTATGTTGGTAGACATAACATCTCGAGAGCGTTAGTCTGATACGTCTACCTATGTTGGTAGACATAACATCTCGAGAGCGTTAGTCTGATACGTCTATCTATGCTGGTAGACATAGCATCTTGAGAGCATTAGTCTGATACGTCTATCTACGTTGGTAGACATTACATCTCGAGAGCGTTAGTCTGATACGTCAATCTATGTTGGTAGACATTACATCTCGAGAGCGTTAGTCTGATACGTCTATCTATGTTGGTAGACATAACATCTCGAGAGCATTAGTCTGATACGTCTATCTATGTTGGTAGACATTACATCACGAGAGCGTTAGTCTGAAACGTCTATCTATGTTGGTAGACATAACATCTCGAGAGCGTTAGTCTGATACGTCTACCTATGTTGGTAGACATAACATCTCGAGAGCGTTAGTCTGATACGTCTATCTATGCTGGTAGACATAGCATCTTGAGAGCATTAGTCTGATACGTCTATCTACGTTGGTAGACATTACATCTCGAGAGCGTTAGTCTGATACGTCAATCTATGTTGGTAGACATTACATCTCGATAGCGTTTGTCTGATACGTCTATCTATGTTGGTAGACATAACATCTCGAGAGCGTTAGTCTGATACGTCTATCTATGTTGATAGACATTACATCTCGAGAGCGTTAGTCTGATACGTCTATCTATGTTGGTAGACATTACATTTCGAGAGCGTTAGTCTGATACGTCTATCTATGTTGGTACACATTACATCTCGAGAGCGTTAGTCTGATACGTCTATCTATGTTGGTAGACATTACATCTCGAGAGCGTTAGTCTTTTACGTCTATCTATGTTGGTAGACATAACATTTCGAGAGCGTTAGTCTGATAGGTCTATCTATGTTGGTAGACATAACATCTCGAGAGCGTTAGTCTCACACGTCTATCTATGTTGGTAGACATAACATCTCGAGAGCGTTAGTCTGATACGTCTGTCTACGTTGGTAGACATTACATCTCGAGAGCGTTAGTCTGATACGTCTATCTATGTTGGTAGTCATTACATCTCGAGAGCGTTAGTCTGATACGTCTACCTATGTTGGTAGATATAACATCTCGAGAGCGTTAGTCTGATACGTCTATCTATGTTGGTAGACATTACATCTCGAGAGCGTTAGTCTGAAACGTCTATCTATGTTGGTAGACATAACATCACGAGAGCGTTAGTCTAATACGTCTATCTACGTTGGTTGACATAACATCTCGAGAGCGTAAGTCTGATACGTCTATTTATGTTAGTAGACATAACATCTCGAGAGCGTTAGTCTGATACGTCTATCTATGTTGGTAGTGATAACATCTCGAGAGCGTTAGTCTAATACGTCTATCTACGTTGGTAGATATAACGTCTCGAGAGCGAAAGTCTGATACGTCAATCTATGTTGGTAGACACAGCATCTCGAGAGCGTTAGTCCATACGTCTATCTATGTTGGTAGACATAACATCTCGAGAGCGTTAGTCTGATACGTCTATCTATGTTGGTAGACATAACATCTCGAGAGCGTTAGTCTGGTACGTTTATCTATGTTGGTAGACATTACATCTCGAGAGCGTTAGTCTGATACGTCTATCTATGTTGGTAGACATAACATCTCGAGAGCGTTAGTCTGATACGTCTATCTATGTTGCTAGACATAACATCTCGAGAGCGTTAGTCTCATACGTCGTTCTATGTTGGTAGACATAACATCTCGAGAGCGTTAGTCTCATACGTCTATCTACGTTGGTAGAAATAACATCTCGAGAGCGTTAGTCTGATACGTCTATCTACGTTGGTAGACATTACATCTCGAGAGCGTTAGTCTGATACGTCTATCTATGTTGGTAGACATAACATCTCGAGAGCGTTAGTCTGATACGTCAATCTATGTTGGTAGACATGACATCTCGAGGGCGTTTTTCGGATACGTCTATCTATGTTGGTAGACATTACATCTCGATAGCGTTAGTCTCATACGTCTATCTATGTTGGTAGACATTACATCTCGATAGCGTTAGTCTGATACGTCTATCAATGTTGGTAGACATTACATCTCAAGAGCGTTAGTCTGATACGTCTATCTATGTTGGTAGACATAACATCTCGAGAGCGTAAGTCTGATACGTCTATCTATGTTGGTAGACATAACATCTCGAGAGCGTTAGTCTCATATGTCGATCTATGTTGGTAGACATAACATCTCGAGAGCGTTAGTCTGATACGTCTATCTATGTTGGTAGACATAACATCTCGAGAGCGTTAGTTTGATACGTCTATCTATGTTGGTGCACATTACATCTCGAGAGCGTTAGTCCGATACGTCAATCTATGTTGGTAGACATAACATCTCGAGAGCGTTAGTCTGATACGTCTATCTATGTTGGTAGACATTACATCTCGAGAGCGTTAGTCTGATACGTCTATCTATGTTGGTAGACATAACATCTCGAGAGCGTTAGTCTGATACGTCTATCTATGTTGGTAGACATAACAGCTCGAGAGCGTTAGTCTGATACGTCTATCTATGTTGGTAGACATTACATCTCGAGGGCGTTAGTCTGATACGTCTATCTATGTTGGTAGACATAACATCTCGAGAGCATTAGTCTGATACGTCTATCTATGTTGGTGCACATTACATCTCGAGAGCGTTAGTCTGATACGTCTATCTATGTTGGTAGATATTACATCTCGAGAGCGTTAGTCTGATACGTCTATCTATGTTGGTAGACATTACATCACGAGAGCGTTAGTCTGATACGTCTATCTATGTTGGTAGACATTACATCACGAGAGCGTTAGTCTGATACGTATATCTATGTTGGTAGACATAACATTTCGAGAGCGTAAGTCTGATACGTCTATCTATGTTGGTAGACATTACATCACGAGAGCGTTAGTCTGATACGTCTATCAACATCTCGAGAGCATTAGTCTGTTACGTCTAACGATGTTGGTAGACATTTCATCTCGAGAGCGTTAGTCTGATACGTCTAATATGTTGGTAGACATAACATCTCGAAAGCGTTAGTTTGATACGTCTATATATGTTGGTAGACATTACATCACGAGAGCGTTAGTCTGATACGTCTATCTATGTTGGTAGACATTACATCTCGAGAGCGTTAGTCTGATACGTCTATCTATGTTGGTAGACATAACATCTCGAGAGCGTTAGTCTGATACGTCTATCTATGTTGGTATACATTACATCTCGAGAGCGTTAGTCTCATACGTCTATCTATGTTGGTAGACATTTCATCTCGAGAGCGTTAGTCTGATACGTCTATCTATGTTGGTAGACATAACATCTCGAGAGCGTTAGTCTGATACGTCTATCTATGTTGGTATACATTACATCTCGAGAGCGTTAGTCTCATACGTCTATCTATGTTGGTAGACATTTCATCTCGAGAGCGTTAGTCTGATACGTCTATTTATGTTGGTAGACATAACATCTCGAGAGCGTTAGTCTGATACGTCTATCTATGTTGGTATACATTACATCTCGAGAGCGTTAGTCTCATACGTCTATCTATGTTGGTAGACATTTCATCTCGAGAGCGTTAGTCTGATACGTCTATCTATGTTGGTAGACATAACATCTCGAGAGCGTTAGTCTGATACGTCTATCTATGTTGGTAGACATAACAGCTCGAGAGCGTTAGTCTGATACGTCTATCTATGTTGGTAGACATTACATCTCGATAGCGTTAGTCTGATACGTCTATCTATGTTGGTAGACATAACATCTCGAGAGCGTTAGTTTCATACGTCTATCTATGTTGGTAGACATAACATCTCGAGAGCGTTAGTCGGATACGTCTATCTATGTTGGTAGACATTACATCTCGATAGCGTTAGTCTGATACGTCTATCCATGTTGGTAGACATTACATCTCGAGAGCGTTAGTTTGATACGTCTATCTATGTTGGTAGACATAACATCTCGAGAGCGTTAGTCTGATACGTCTATCTATGTTGGTAGACATAGCATCTTGAGAGCATTAGTCTGATACGTCTATCTATGTTGGTAGACATTACATCTCGAGAGCGTTAGTTTGATACGTCTATCTATGTTGGTAGACATTACATCTCGAGAGCGTTTGTCTCATACGTCTATCTTTGTTGGTAGACATAACATCTCGAGAGCGTTAGTCGGATACGTCTATCTATGTTGGTAGACATTACATCTCGATAGCGTTAGTCTGATACGTCTATCCATGTTGGTAGACATTACATCTCGAGAGCGTTAGTTTGATACGTCTATCTATGTTGGTAGACATAACATCACGAGAGCGTTAGTCTGATACGTCTATCTATGTTGGTAGACATAACATCTCGAGAGCGTTAGTCTGATACGTCTATCTATGTTGGTAGACATAGCATCTTGAGAGCATTAGTCTGATACGTCTATCTATGTTGGTAGACATAACATCTCGAGAGCGTTAGTTTGATACGTCTATCTATGTTGGTAGACATAACATCTCGAGAGCGTTAGTTTGATACGTCTATCTATGTTGGTAGACATAACATCTCGAGAGCGTTAGTCTGATACGTCTATCTATGTTGGTAGACATAGCATCTTGAGAGCATTAGTCTGATACGTCTATCTATGTTGGTAGACATTACATCTCGAGAGCGTTAGTCTGATACTTCTATCTATGTTGGTAGACAAAACATCTCGAGAGCGTTAGTCTCATACGTCTATCTATGTTGGTAGACATGACATCTCGGTAGCGTTAGTCTGATACGTCTATCTATGTTGGTAGACATAACATCTCGAGAGAGTTAGTCTGATACGTCAATCTATGTTGGTAGACATAACATCTCGAGAGCGTTTGTCTGATACGTCAATCTGTGTTGGTAGACATTACATCTCGAGAGCGTTAGTCTGATACGTCTATCTATTTTGGTAGACATTACATCTCGAGAGCGTTAGTCTGATACTCCTATCTATGTTGGTAGACATAACATCACGAGAGCGTTAGTCTGATACGTCTATCTATGTTGGTAGACATAACATCTCGAGAGCGTTAGTCTGATACGTCTATCTATGTTGGTAGACATAACATCTCGAGAGCGTAAGTCTGAAACGTCTATCTATGTTGGTAGACATAACATCTCGAGAGCGTTAGTCTGATACGTCTATCTATGTTGGTAGACATTACATCTCGAGAGCGTTAGTCTGATACGTCTATCTATGTTTGTAGACATAACATCTCGAGAGCGTTAGTCTGATACGTCTATCTATGTTGGTAGACATAACATCTCGAGAGCGTTAGTCTGAACCGTCTATCTATGTTGGTAGACATAACATCTCGAGAGCGTTAGTCTGATACGTCTATCTTTGTTGGTAGACATTACATCTCAAGAGCGTTAGTCTGATACGTCTATCTATGTTGGTAGACATAACATCTCGAGAGCGTTAGTCTGATACGTCTATCTATGTTGGTAGACATAACATCTCGAGAGCGTTAGTCTGATACGTCTATCTATGTTGGTAGACATTGCATCTCGAGAGCGTTAGTCTGATACGTCTATCTATGTTGGTAGACATTGCATCTCGAGAGCGTTAGTCTGATACGTCTATCTATGTTGGTAGACATTGCATCTCGAGAGCGTTAGTCTGATACGTCTATCTATGTTGGTACACATAACATCTCGAGAGTGTAAGTCTGATACGTCTATCTACGTTGGTAGACATAACATCTCGAAAGCGTTAGTCTGATACGTCTATCTATGTTGGTAGACAAAACATCTCGAGAGCGTTAGTCTGATACGTCTATCTATGTTGGTAGACAAAACATCTCGAGAGCATTAGTCTGATACGTCTATCTATGTTGGTAGACATTACATCTCGATAGCGTTAGTCTGATACGTCTATCTATGTTGGTAGACATTACATCTCGAGAGCGTTAGTCTGATACGTCTATCTATGTTGGTAGACATTACATCTCGAGAGCGTTAGTCTGAACCGTCTATCTATGTTGGTAGACAAAACATCTCGAAAGCGTTAGTCTGATACGTCTATCTATGTTGGTAGACATAACATCTCGAGAGCGTTAGTCTCACACGTCTATCTATGTTGGTAGACATTACATCTCGAGAGCGTTAGTTTGATACGTCTATCTACGTTGGTAGACATAACATCTCGAAAGCGTTAGTCTGATACGTCTATCTATGTTGGTAGACATAACATCTCGAGAGCGTTAGTCTGATACGTCTATCTATGTTGGTAGACATAACATCTCGAGAGCGTTTGTCTGATACGTCTATCTATGTTGGTATACATTACATCTCGAGAGCGTTAGTCTCATACGTCTATCTATTTTGGTAGACATAACATCTCGAGAGCGTTAGTCTGATACGTCTATCTATGCTGGTAGACATTACATCTCGAGAGCGTTAGTCTGATACGTCTATCTACGTTGGTAGACATTACATTTCGAGAGCGTTAGTCTGATACGTCTACATATGTTGGTAGACATTACATCTCGAGAGCGTTAGTCTGATACGTCTATCTATGTTGGTAGACATTACATTTCGAGAGCGTTAGTCTGATACGTCTATCTATGTTGGTAGACATTACATCTCGAGAGCGTTAGTCTGATACGTCTACCTTTGTTGGTAGACATAACATCTCGATAGCGTTAGTCTGATACGTCTACCTATGTTGGTAGACATAACATCTCGATAGCGTTAGTCGTATACGTCTATCTATGTTGGTAGACATTACATTTCGAGAGCGTTAGTTTGATACGTCTATCTATGTTGGTAGACATTACATCTCGATAGCGTTAGTCTGATACGTCTATCTATGTTGGTAGACATAACATCTCGAGAGCGTTAGTCTGATACGTCTATCTATGTTGGTAGACATTACATCTCGATAGCGTTAGTCTGATACGTCTATCTATGTTGGTAGACATAACATCTCGAGAGCGTTAGTCTGATACGTCTATCTATGTTGGTAGACATTACATCTCGAGAGCGTTAGTCTGATACGCCTATCTGTGTTGGTAGACATTACATCTCGAGAGCATTAGTCTGATACGTCTATCTACGTTGGTAGACATAACATCTCGAGAGCGTTAGTCTGATACGTCTATCTACGTTGGTAGACATAACATCTCGATAGCGTTAGTCTGATACGTCTATCTATGTTGGTAGACATAACATCTCCAGAGCGTTAGTCTGATACGTCTATCTATGTTCGTAGACATTACATCTCCAGAGCATTAGTCTGATACGTCTATCTATGTTGGTAGACATTACATCTCGAGAGCGTTAGTCCGATACGTCTATCTATGTTGGTAGACATAACATTTCGAGAGCATTAGCCTGATACGTCTATCTATGTTGGTAGACATAACATCTAGAGAGCGTTAGTCTGATACGTCTATCTATGTTGGTAGACATAACATTTCGAGAGCATTAGCCTGATACGTCTATCTATGTTGGTAGACATAACATCTCGAGAGCGTTAGTCTGATACGTGTATTTATCATACCATCCCATTGATATCTGCCTGATATAACGTTGCCTGATATATTTTTTATATCATGGTCAACAGGAAGTTCTTATATCAGTCAATGTTTGGAGCTACGTAGGATTGGCAATTAAGTCAACAATTTGTATTTACATGAATCAGGTTCATTAAAAAAAACAATTTGATACCAAGAACGTACATATTTTATTCTAGTTTAAAGTAAAAAATCACAAAAACGTTTATTAAAAAAAACAACACAACAGCCCGCACTGCAGAAGTTAAATGACGTCATCAATGGGGCAATTAATCTTAAATTGCACTCGCAAGTGTTGCATAGAAAGTCAAGACAAATGATAAATGTATGCTAATCCTCAACTATTTAAACAAACTATTTAACACACTTATGTCATTATTGACACCATCGTCAAAATGTCAATTACAATACACATCTCCAAAATGGCGTCTCCAAACTATTCGGTGAAATGTGTTGTTCGATTAAATTTGTCGCTGCAGTCCATTCCTGATCTCCAATTCAAGACGTTTATAATTAAAGCGGTTGTACTCTTCCCATTCGTAGTGCAAACAACTTTTTTCTCTCTATACGACGTTTAAGGTTCATGGGAGGGATAAAATTCATTAAAACTTTGATTTGGTTTTTCTTCATTCAATGTGGTACAATATGGTCAAACTATATATCATTTTAAAGGTAAAGACGGATAGAATAACATAAACACAATTTCGACATTCAATATTTTTTGCTTTATTCATATTTTTGTTTAAACCCAATACATTTGTACACTGATTTACAAAATCTCAATCTAAAGTTAGGAAGGATATGCACTACCGTAAGTTGAATAAATACAAAGCTATATACATATACAAGGTCAAGTTAGCAACATTTCACAGAAAATTATTGTCAGAAAACAACAAATGAGTTATTATTCAACTGCATTTTTTGGATTATTTTCCTAAACAATTTTCTAAAAATAACTAAACTGAACTACTTTTTTAAAATCCAGGTATGGTGGATAATATGAGTCATCATTCTATTTCAAGGGCTTAACAATTTTGCTTTAACCAAATGGAAAACTTTAAACCATCTCAAATTGAAAGAAATTGCAGACGACATATAAAATTGTAAATAAATATAAAGAAAGAGGTTTGGCTGGGTAGAAATCATTGTGATAAAAGGAGATATTGCTCATCAATAACAAGATTTTATGAGTTTTGTGCAGACGACTCTAGAAATCATAGTTTTACATAGAAATACACCGCTAAGTATCATAGTTTTTTCTTTCTTCCTTCCTGAACAACTACTGTCCTTGTACCGTTTTGAATAATGTGTTCCTTTTGGCAAACCGAATCTTTTTTATACATTTGTATATCGATTCCTTCTACCCATTTTGAAAGCGTGGCACTCGCTGTGCTACGTAGAAAAAACGTGCATTACAAATCGGTCGAAATCACGTGAAGTAGTAAGAAAACCTGGTATGTGTATACACATACCTGAGAAATCACATCATTATTTTGACAGTTGGCCGCGACTAGTAAAAAAACTGTTAACATTAATTAGGAAGAGATCGCGCTTAATAACAGAAATGATCACACAGAGATATAATCACTTACCCCATTTCAATTATTTTCCAGCTGAAAATTTTCACACACACGTCTTTTTTTAGTTTATTTGTATTGTTTTTTCTGGAGCCGAAGTGCATCTCACATAATATCCATCCGACTGCCGTTGTTTTCACTTTCGTTATTAAAAACTTCGTTTGAAAGAATTATTTTTACATCTAGGTTGTTGAAGCGAATTATTATTATATATTATCAATAAAATAGTATACCGGTACCGTGATGAATTGAACGAAGTTTCGTATCGATCTTTCTGTCAGTCTGTAAGCGTACCATTTTGTGCGCAATAATACAAGTACATTTGATTCGACAACAATTGTAAACATTGGCGAAATGCTTCTTACAAAGTTATTTTTTGGAGTGTTTATGGGGTCTGATCATGCAGTTTGCACACATCAACGGAAAGATAACAATCCAATGCATTTGTCATCGTCAACCATTTGGAATGTGAATTAGGCGATGAGTGATTTTTTAGCATGTTTCTTTCAATTTTATTAATCTAAAAATGGCTGCCCCCATCGTCATGAAATGACATGGGTTCGAGTTTTGATATTTCTAGATATGTATTTTTTGTTTTACTTTTTAAGCGTAACTTGCCTCATCAATGTCGATATAATTAACTTGTTATATAATTTTCCGCCGAAATACGTTGAATAAACATCATTCAGATTTTTTAAAATAATGTCTATTTTTGTGTTAAAATCGCTTTGTATTTTGATTGATTTTGTCGATGGTATGAGATTTTGCTGCACAAAATTGGTAGCAGTTTAAAGGAAAACCACCCTTTTAAGCAAATATGTAAATATTTTTAATGTTGCACCCTTCGTTTAGTCAAATTTGAGTTCAATGCTAGGGGTCCCACATTTTTCAAACTGAAGCCTCTACATGAACCTTAAAATAAGCGATTATTCGTGTTGTCTTTTCGAACGCCGTTTCTACATGTATGTCAACGTGTAAAAGCCGTATCAGCAAAATCAGCCGGGATCCGTACAATTTGAATATAAAGAAATGGATTGTTTTGCAGATTTTTAGGAAAACGTGGTATGATAAACAGAAAAACAGGTTACTGTGCCATCGTTTGGTAATATATCAGGCTCGGCAAGCCTCGCCGTTATATTATTCTAAGGCTCGCCTGATATATTACAAAACGATGGGACAGTAACCTGTTATTCTCTATATATTTTGGGCACCGCCCCTCCACGTTTATCTATTTGAGTTTAAGAGTTCTAAGAACGCAAACGACGTATTTTACATGGTTCAGTTTAATCCTTAAGTACATTGTAAAATCACAATCAATTTCTTTAACTTAAATAAAAATTACGTCCTTTGAGTAAGAATCACATAATATGTTGTCTAATTAAATGTAATACATTAGACTGTGTAGTAAATAGGCACATACCCATATTCACTAGCTCCGTGTATATTAAACCAGAACCCTTCAACACGTTCTTTTCTCCTAATAGACTTCATCAGCATTAGTTATGGACACTGCATTATTTTTCAGCAATCATTATAGTATTTATTATGTATGCGATGAAATGACAATGTTAAACTGCTTGATTAAACTCAGCATAGACGTAGGTCTTGCAGTAAATAAGCAGCAGACTAAGACCTAACTAATAATATAAGTGGCTATGAGCCTGCATGAATGATCAGGGACAGCTATATGTTAGTACGAACAATCCATCTTTTCATTAAGTTCAAATTATTTTGATAAGGTTTCGCTTTCGATGCAGAATATTGTTTTTTATTATTTTTTTATTCGATTATACAATAACATAATATTGATAATGTGATCACAAATCAGATTCTGTATTTCATGTTAATTATTTCCACTTTCCTCGTTGAAAGCGCATCCTATCTGTTAAAGTTCATTACATTTCACTTTGTCTTGCTTTTCAAGAAAAGTATATTAATTCCAAGAATACAAGTTACCGTGTGCCACAAAATATGGATCATAGATAATACAGAATCAACGTTATTTCTAGCCAGCTATAGCTGATCATAGTGTTACGCAATACTCTGGCATTTACTGGTGCATTGACCGACTTTAAATGTTAGCACTCTAAAACGACATTTTAAATATACGTACTTTCCTTGTTTATATCGTATTGCCATCCAAACTCAAGTTGCTGTAAAAATTATCGAATAAATAAGGATTATCGGACATTTGACGTTGTAAACCCTTAATCTTTCCCCCCCCCCCATTTTTTGCATAGACATTTGATTTCGCACCTCATTCTTATCAACTTAAATATTAATAAAGTAATATTTATTTTGCACATTTTATATATAAATGCGTTGTATATGCATTCATGATAACAAATAAGATGTAGCGTGTTGAATATAGAACATATTTATGATCTCTAGTTGTAAGTTGTTTTAATTATAATTTCTAAAAAACGACAGAAGGAAAATACAAGTGTGAGCAAAAAACTATTCTCTGATGTATTCTTCATAAAATATATATTATTTTTTTACTTTCACCACACAAATGTTAAGTACCAGCATCGTGTGCAGCGGTTCCCACGTTTGCACAAATTAATTTGCCATAACCATGCTACAATTGCGAAGTGTATGTGATGCATATATTTATTAAGCATATCTTATATATGTGCATTTATCATAAACTGCTTACCTATCTTTATAACGTGTATTATATCATTTGTAAACGAGTTCAATCTTTCCCGAAATAGTTCAATTTTATCAGTTTAATTGCGTTACTATGTTTTATATTCAGAAAAAAAAACGTCATTTCCAGAATAATTCAATTGGGCAAACGTACGTTTAAATATGTGAACATGATGGACAGTTTAAAATCACCTCATCAGTTTAACAAACAACTTGTGTACATGGTACCGAAACAGATCAGGCAGGAATAACTCAACAAAACCTTGGAATTAAAAACATCTGTAAAGTCATTATCGTAATTATTTGCAAAATTATACTATTTGGAATTGTCTAGTATAAGTATAAGTCACTACAAGTCATGTATATTTAGAGACATCCTCAAACAACGATATCACAGAACTGTAAAACGAGACAGCATTCCTATGCGTTTTAATTTATTTTCTTATACATGGCCTCATCCATCATAAAGACGGATCATACTGAAAAATGTCAAACTGGATAACAAATATTAATGGCTTTAGAACTAATGTCATATTTCGCAGTGGAACATTGAAGAGAATAGATTCTTCTATGAAGCATTAAATGAAGCCCTTGTGTAATAATGAACCCAATCTGGTGCTTTTTAATATGACATTTCCTTCGCGTCTCCCCCAGGCAATCGCTTTGCAGTCGCGAGTGTTGTCAGGTGCAAAAAATTACACCCGCTCAAAGTCAATAAACCAACTGCTGCAAACGAACAAAACTGCTGACAAAAAATGAAATCTGCAACTGACTGGAAGGTTCATATTTGTTCCATTTTCTCCGACTTTAATGAGTATATTTGCTTATTTATTGCCAACGTGTGTTGAGTTATAACTGACACTATTTTATATTAATTGATCTTGATGTATATATTAATTGATCTTTAAAAAAAACATGTTTTTTTAAGAAAAAATATTTTCAAAATCTTTGTGAAACATACATTTTGCAAAAAAAATACGTTAGCATCATTATAGTAGCAAGTTTAATAAATTGTTGTAATATTATATATTATATATCAAATATGTTCAATATTTTAATTTAATAAAAGCAAAGAATAAACACATGCGTCTGTTATTCTATAAATTTGTATATGAATGAATATCAGTGTTATTCAACAACTTGTGAATGGACGAAAACAATAAATCTTTATTTAAAATGATTGAACGTTGTTTATAACACACCCTAAAAATAAAAAAGTTCAGTTGCATAGCTTTTTTATTTCTCGCTTAGTTTGGATTTTTAGTTTTTAGTTTGAACAATATAATACATCATTTTAGACAGTTTTTTATTTACTCATCAATTAGCACACCATGCAAAGAAATAATTTATTTTAACATACATACGTATACGATATAGAATAATTAACGACCATTGAGATAAATCGTATTATCTAATTAACGCTTTCCGGTGGTTTATAGAGAAATATCAGTGAATTAAAAAATAACAGTGAAAAATATCGATATTTTTCAGTGTTTTACTGTGAAATGGCGTCATGTTTTCAAAGAAACGACGTCATATCCAGTGAACATGTTTTACAATGTAAATAAACGGTGAAAAAAAGCATATTTAAAAAAAGAAAATTTGTTGGATTCGATGGAATATCCATTTTAATTCACTCGTGATCATAAAAAAATATTTTTTTTATATGATCACTCGTAAAATTAAATCGATATTCCATCGAATCCAACAAATATCCTCTATCTATTATGTTTTAAATCTAAATATTTCCTTAAATATTTGACAATATAGATGTCCAAAATTAAATAATAACAACGAATTTGTGTGTATTTCACAATACAGTTTATATATGCATTCTCATAAACAAAATGGCAACTTGCTATATCTTCCATAACAGAGACAGATTATTATGCTATTGTTAATGTTTATGCGTTTGCTTCTACAGAGACGTAGATAATCTACGTCGTCTCTGGCTTCTATAACTAACACGTCTTCTCCGGAACAGAAATTATTTATAATTGATGATGATTGAACTCAAGGGTCTTACTGTTAAAAGTCAAGTTTTCTTCTACCGTCAAAACGAGGTTTTATTGCAGATCACTTAATACATAATACTTAATACATAATAGTGTCAGATATGACTTCATAGATGTGTACACTAATTATATAAATATACAAATGACAATGGACGAAAATACACAAATATCCGTCTACCTACCAACTGCAGAGTCAATTTGGTTTATCGACGTACAGGAGGTGAAGTGTGTAAGCCTTAACTTCTCGGTCCTGTTGGCTGTCACACCCTGCCTTGCTAGCTTCATTGTTTGACATTTGTTAACAATTGTAATGTTATTCTGATTTAATAAAGCCATGCACTAAATTAAAGTTTCCTGTTCATGACTGTCACTTGCGTTGTACAACGTGCTATGAAATGTGAAATCATCGCATCTGGAAGCCCACGTATTGTCGTAATCAGGGGAAATTGTTCACATAATTTGTCTTCGTTAGCTTCGATTCATACCGCAGAACTCTTTTTCAGCTGGGTTTCATTAAAAATTAATAGCGAGAAAAATGATATTTTATCGCGCATAGCGTGATCACAGAATTGAGACCGGGGCAGCTGATGTCACATGTTGAATTATTCGCGAAAAGAGATAAGTTTTGATCAATTACCTGCCATCGAGCAATTTTAAAACAAACAAGAGATGTGTTTGTGAAACACAATTCCCCACTACTGCACCGCTTTGAAGCCATATATTTGACTTTTGACCTTGAAGGATAGCCTTAACCTTGACCTTTCACCACTCAAAATGTACAGCTCCATGAGATACACATGCATGCCAAATATCAAGTTGCTATCATCAATATTGCAAAAGTTATGATCAATGTTAAAGTTTTGGGACAGACACACACATACAATGACAGACGGACACATACAATGACTAACAAACAGACAGACAGACAGACAGACAGACAGACAGACAGACAGACAGACAGACAGACAGACAGACAGACAGACAGACAGACAGACAGACAGACAGACAGACAGACAGACCAAAAACAATATACCCCCGATCATTCGATCCGGGGGCATAAAAACAAGTCCAGGAAGAACATACCGTGTCAGTAAAACTCACATACGGATCTCTTTATGAACATAATATTATGTATATAAATGCGTCAAATAATTGGTATTCATTTATCTAAATCGTAGCACAAATGTTGTGAACTGCTTTGTTCGTCTGTTTGTCAGTCAATAGAAAATAAAGAATAAATGGGCATGTCGATGGCATTTCCACTTAACATAGATCTATATGAAAACAGATCATAAACCCTCGTTTGACGCATATCTTTGTCTTGTAACACTAATAAATTGATAAAACACATACACAGCATACATTGTCAATGGCACAGTAATGAGAATTTTACAACTCCAGACTTACGTTATGAAATATACGTTCAACAACGGTATTTCGTGTTCATTTCTTTATATCTTGTTATGTTTTTATAGTCTTCTATTAAAAACTGATTTTACTTCGGATAAAAAAAACAACTTCTACATTAAAATACCATTTAATGCAAATATACCTATCATAAGAGTATACTATTTTTGAAAATAGTAATCCTAATTTCGTCGACTTACTCTTTTATCTCAGTCAAAGGAATTGTTATAATCGTTTTTAACTGAACTTTAACTAAACGTTGTGTGTGATGAGTTAGTAGATGTAAGACTGATAACACTGCTTGAATTATGTGCAATTGTCTGAGTAGTTATCTCCCTGTAATAAGTTATCTAACTAAAATCGTTTTCGATGAATACGAACATCAGTTCTCCCAACCATCATATCAAACAAATAAAAAAACAATATTGACAAACACTATTTAATGTAGGTTATTTGCGTGCGTGCAAGCGTGTTTGTGTTATATTTTATTAGATACACATACAGCAGCAATATTGTATAACTGCATGGGCTATGTAAGTCCTGTAAAATGCATTAAATAAGCATAATGAGTCATTATGAGTCATGCTGAAGTCCATTTTACAAGCATAGAGTATTTGTTCCATTTCATCACGTACACACTTTATCTTTTCAATACTTTTCAGTGGTGAATAGTCACATATAAGTTATTGGAAAACGATGTTTTCAATGTTTCAAACAATTGAAAATAACATTGAAATGTATCGATAAATGTTACTGTTTCGCTGTGAAAGGTCGTCTTTTTTTAACATGTGACGACTTAAAAAAGCTTATTATTTTTTATAAATCCGTGATCATCGAAATTTTAAAAATAATTTCACTCGTGAATTTTAATCAATAATCTACCTAATCACTAAATATGTTGTAGCTCAGAATTGCTGATAATTGAAAATGAAACTTCATTCTGCCAATATGTTTATATACGTAAAAAAAACAAATTGTATTCGAGAAATTAAAAAAAAACCTCGCTCAACACTGTTTGGATTAATTAATGTTCGTTTAGCAAGCTTAATTGATTATGAGATGGTTAAACTATGGAATCCGGTTAGGACATAGTGAATCGTCATTAATAGAATTCGCCACATAACTATCTTCAATAAAATTTGCCTTATTTTAAGAACACCTTTAAATAGGCGTTCATAACAGTGATAATTGATGCTTATTGATATTTAATAGTGTTTTTGGTTGTTCATAAAAGATTGTCGTTATTTAAAGAAGTTATTGAAAGGATTTGTTAACACATTATAATAAATTCTATCACGACCGATGAAAACTCATAAGACAGTCTGCATTATAACGCAGTTAATCCTTGAAAAAATCATTTGACTGGACTGGTATTCACCTGGTTAGCAAAGGCTCATTCTTCACTGGACTGGTATCCACCTGGCTAACATAGACCTTCGGTTCACTGGACTAGTATCCACCTGGTTAGTATAGGCTCATGTTTCACTGGACTGCTATCCACATGGTAAGAATTGGCTCATTCTTCAGTTGACTGGTATTCACCTGGCTAACATATGCCAATGCTTCATGTATCCACCTGGTTAGCATAGGCTCGTAATAAACTGGACTGGTATCCACCTGGTAAGCACAGGCTCATTCTGCACTGGACTGGTTTTCATTTGGTAAGCATTGCTCATGCTTTACTGGACAAGTATCCACTTGGTAAGCATAGTCTCATGCTTCACTGGACTGGTTTCCGCCGGGTATGCATAGTCTAATGCTTCACTGGACTGGTATCCGCCTGGTATGCATAGTCTTATGCTTCACTGGACTGGTATCCACCGGGTATGCATAGTCTCATGCTTCACTGGACTGGTATCCACCGGGTATGCATAGTCTCATGCTTCACTGGACTGGTATCCACCTGGTATGCATAGTCTCATGCTTCACTGGACTGGTATCCACCGGGTATGCATAGTCCCATGCTTCACTGGACTGGTATCCGCCGGGTATGCATAGTCTTATGCTTCACTGGACTGGTATCCACCGGGTATGCATAGTCTCATGCTTCACTGGACTGGTATTCACCTGGTATGCATAGTCCCATGCTTCACTGGACTGGTATCCACATGGTATGTATAGTATCATGTTTCACTAGACTGGTATCCGCCGGGTATGCATAGTCTCATGCTTCACTGGACTGGTATCCACCTGGTATGCATAGGCCCATGCTTCACTGGACTGGAAACCACCTGGTATGCATAGTCTAATGCTTCACTGGACTGGTATCCGCCTGGTTAGCATAGTCTCATGCTTCACTCGACTCGTATCCACCTGGTATGCAAAGTCTCATGCTTCACTGGACTGGTATCCGCCGGGTATGCATAGGCCCATGCTTCACTGGACATGTATCCGCCTGGTAAGCATAGTCTCATGCTTCACTGGACTGGTATCCGCCGGGTATGCATAGGCCCATGCTTCACTGGACATGTATCCACCTGGTAAGCATAGACTCATGCTTCACTGGACTGGTATCCACCGGGTATGCATAGGCCCATGCTTCACTGGACTGGTATCCGCCGGGTATGCATAGGCCCATGCTTCACTGGACTGGTATCCGCCGGGTATGCATAGGCCCATGCTTCACTGGACTGGTATCCACCTGGTATGCATAGTCTCATGCTTCACTGGACTGGTATCCACCGGGTATGCATAGGCCCATGCTTCACTGGACTGGTATCCACCTGGTATGCATAGGCACATGCTTCACTTCATTGGTATCCGCCGGGTATGCATAGGCCCATGCTTCACTTGACTGGTATCCACCTGGTAAGCATAGTCTCATGCTTCACTGGACTGGTATCCGCCGGGTATGCATAGGCCCAAGCTTCACTGGACATGTATCCACCTGGTAAGCATAGTCTCATGCTTCACTGGACTGGTATCCACCGGGTATGCACAGGCCCATGCTTCACTGGACTCGTATCCGCCGGGTATGCATAGGCCCATGCTTCACTGGACATGTATCCATCTGGTAAGCATAGTCTCATGCTTCACTGGACTGGTATCCACCGGGTATGCATAGGCCCATGCTTCACTGGACTGGTATCCACCTGGTATGCATAGGCACATGCTTCACTTCATTGGTATCCGCCGGGTATGCATAGGCCCATGCTTCACTGGACTGGTATCCACCTGGTAAGCATAGTCTCATGCTTCACTGGACTCGTATTCACCTGGTATGCATAGTCTCGTGCTTCACTGGACTGGTATCCGCCGGGTATGCATAGGGCCATGCTTCTCTGGACTGGTATCCACCTGGTATGCATAGTCTCATTCTTCACTGGACTGGTATCCACCTGGTATGCATAGGCTCATTCTTCACTGGACTCGTATCCACCTGGTATGCATAGGTCCATGCTTCACTGGACTAGTATCCACCGGGTATGCATAGTCTCTGCTTCACTGGACTGGTATCCGCCGGGTATGCATAGTCCCATCCTTTAAAGGACATGTATCCACCTGGTAAACATAGTCTCATGCTTCACTGGACTGGTATCCACCTGGTATGCATAGGCACATGCTTCACTTGACTGGTATCCGCCGGGTATGCATAGGCCCATGCTTTACTGGACTGGTATCCACCTGGTAAGCATAGTCTCATGCTTCACTGGACTCGTATTCACCTGGTATGCATAGTCTCATGCTTCACTGGACTGGTATCCGCCGGGTATGCATAGGCCCATGCTTCTCTGGACTGGTATCCACCTGGTATGCATAGTCTCATGCTTCAATGGACTGGTATCCACCTGGTATGCATAGGCTCATTCTTCACTGGACTCGTATCCACCTGGTATGCATAGGTCCATGCTTCACTGGACTCGTATCCACCTGGTATGCATAGGCTCATGCTTCACTGGACTAGTATCCACCTGGTATGCATAGGTCCATGCTTCAATGGACTGGTATCCACCTTGTATGCATAGGCTCATTCTTCACTGGACTCGTATCCACCTGGTATGCATAGGTCCATGCTTCAATGGACTCGTATCCACCTGGTATGCATAGGCTCATTCTTCACTGGACTCGTATCCACCTGGTATGCATAGGTCCATGCTTAAATACTCGTATCCACCTGGTATGCATAGGCTCATGCTTCACTGGACTAGTATCCACCGGGTATGCATAGTCTCTGCTTCACTGGACTGGTATCCGCCGGGTATGCATAGTCCCATGCTTTAAAGGACATGTATCCACCTGGTAAACATAGTCTCATGTTTCACTGGACTGGTATCCGCCTGGTAAGCATAGTCTCATGTTTCACTCGAGTGGTATTCACTGGGTATGCATAGGCCCATGCTTCACTGGACATGTATCCACCTGGTAAGCATAGTTTCATGCTTCACTGGACTGGTATCCACCTGGTATGCATAGTCTTATGCTTCACTGGACTGGTATCCACCGGGTATGCATGTGCTCCTGCTTAACTGGACTGTTATCCACCTGGTATGCATAGTCTAATGATTCACTGGATTGGTATCCGCCTGGTATGCATAGTCTCATGCTTCACTGGACTGGTATCCGCCTGGTATGCATAGTCTCATGCTTCACTGGACTGGTATCCACCGGGTATGCATAGTCTCATGCTTCACTGGACTGGTATCCACCTGGTATGCATAGGCCCATGCTTCACTGGACTGGTATCCACCGGGTATGCATAGTCTCATGCTTCACTGGACTGGTATCCACCGGGTATGCATAGTCTCATGCTTCACTGGACTGGTATCCACCTGGTATGCATAGGTTCATGCTTCACTGGACTGGTATCCACCTGGTATGCATAGTCTCGTGCTTCACTGGACTGGTATCCACCGGGTATGCATAGGCCCATGCTTAACTGGACTGGTATCCACATGGTATGCAAAGTCTCATGCTTCACTGGACTGGTATCCACCTGGTATGCATGTGCTCCTGCTTAACTGGACTGTTATCCACCTGGTATGCATAGTCTAATGCTTCACTTAAATGGTATCCACCGGGTATGCATAGGCTCATGCTTCACTGGACTGGTATCCACCGGGTATGCATAGTCTCATGCTTCGCTGGACTGGTATCCACCTGGTATGCATAGTCTCATGCTTCACTAGACTGGTATCCACCGGGTATGCATAGGCCCATGCTTCACTGGACTGGTATCCACCTGGTATGCATAGTCTCATGCTTCACTGGACTGGTATCCACCTGGTATGCAAAGGCCCATGCTTCACTGGACTGGTATCCACCTGGTATGCATAGTCTCATGCTTCACTGGACTGGTATCCACCTGATATGCATAGGCCCATGCTTCACTAGACTGGTATCCACCTGGTATGCATAGTCTCATGCTTCACTGGACTGGTATCCACCTGGTATGCATAGGCCCATGCTTCACTAGACTGGTATCCACCTGGTAAGCATAGTCTGATGCTTTTCTGGACTGGTATCAACCTGGTATGCATAGTCTCATGCTTCACTGGACTGGTATCCGCCGGGTATGCATAGGCCCATGCTTCACTGGACTGGTATCCACCTGGTATGCATAGGTTCATGCTTCATTGGACTGGTATACACCTGGTAAGCAAAGTCACATGCTTCACCGGAACGGTATCCACCTCGTAAGCATAGTCAATTGCTTTACCGGAATGGTATCCACCTCGTAAGCATAGTCACATGCTTCACTGGACTGGTATCCACCGGGTAGGCATATGCTCATGCTGCTCATGACTGCAATCCACCTTGTAAGCTTATGGCTCATGCTCTGGTATCCACCTGGTAAACATAGGCTCATGCTTCACTGGACTGGTTTCCACCTGGTAAACATAGGCTCGATCTTCACTGAACTGGTTTCTACCTGATAAACATAGGCTCATGCTACACTAGACTTGTAACCACCTGGTAAGCAAAGTCCCATGCTTCACTGGAGTTGTATCCACCTGGTAAGCATAGGTCCATGCTTCACATGACTGGTGTCCAACTGGTAAGTATAGGCAAGCATCTTGTTAGCTAATGACTCATGCTCAGATATTCATCTGGTAAGCACTGACTTATGCTTCACTGGACTGCTTTCCACTTGGTGAGCATAAGCTAAAGCTCTGGTATCCACCCGGTAATTACAAACTCATGCTTTCAATGTGCTGGTATGCTTTCACTTCTCACTATCCAAGTCTGGGCTTTTCTTATTATTATTCGATCATATTTCCATAGGCCCAAAGTTGTTTTTTTCCAAATCCAGTCTCTAAATGTTAAATTGAAGGTTTGAATGTTAGATGCTTACAGATAAAGCTGCTAAGATTTCCAAGGTTTAATATCCCTTTATTTGATTGCTTTGTGTTTAGCTTCTGTTCTTTTTATGTACGTTTTATTATAAGAATTATTCTAAAGTTATGATTCAAGCAATCCCTGTCGACTCTCGCGTTTTCAAAAAATCAGGGGAGACAAAAGGGGGATATTTTTACTTCATCAAGCATGTACATCAAGCATGGACGCAGCCATATTGATAATAAATGGTTTAAAAATTACTGTAACACCGTTTAAAAAACGCGAGAGTCGACAGGCGATATTATTACAGCGATATTTGAACAGTACAAATATCGCGAGTCGCTTCGGGTATCGCGTAAAATATCGAGTAACGCTTCGTGTGTCGTGAGTTGCGCTCTGAAATTAATTAGATCACGACACACAAGATTCGGATAATATGGACGATATTTGAAAAAATAAAATATCGTGTATCGCTTCGTGTTTCACAATATATCGTGTGTCGCCCTTTGAACGCGGGACACGATATTTTGCGCAATACACGAAGCGACACACGCTATTTTGCGCGATACACGAAGCGAAACGCGATATTTATCACGATATATCGCCTTTTGGGCTACCTACACAAGGGCGATATTTCGTGGTACATTCTCGCGCGTCGCTTTGTGCATCGCGCAAAATATCGTGTGTCGCTCAAAATATCGTGCATCGCTTCAAGTGTCGTGTGTCGCTCTTGATAAAAGAAGGGCGAGATTATAGGTGGCACTATCCGGATTCCGTATGATCGTAATAACGTTATTCGTTACGATTAATTGACTTAGTTTAAACCTTTTTATTTCAGCTCGATTGCATCGAAAGCCTAAGGCTTATTTGAAACACTCTCGAGTCCATTTCAGGGACTATAACCAGTACTTGGTGTCTACGCTCCCACAATGGGGATCAAACCCATGACATCCGCAGGGCGGACACCATATCCACTTCGCCACAGCGACCTGTAAAACATATGGATTTACTCGTTCGATTAACTAAAGAAAATTTAGAAAATATGCGCAAACATTAACTCTTATAAAGGTGTACACTTTGTATTACGTCATATTACATTTTTGCATATTTAACAAAATATCAATTGGACGTTAAGACCGCTGGTTCGGTATATACGCTATGAATATTCAACAATCGTCTGGTTCACACCTTTCATGGGACTACCGTCCAGCTATTGTTACATGCGTAAGTGAACAATATAGATTGTAACGTGTTATTTATAGTTAAGGAAGCGCGGATGTGGCGTACGCCCCCCCCCCCCCCCTCCCCCCTAAAATCTCCAAAGTAAAGTAAATTCATTTGATGTTTTACACTTAACTAGATCTAAATTACCTATTTAAACTTGTCAAAGCCTTCAAAATCACTAAAATCGTGGAGCTTCCGGGGGGCTTCGCCCCCCCTGGACCACCAAAACTATAAACTATGCACTTTTTGGGCATTATAAGAAGGTACGTTGATGAAAATATATAAGGCGTGACATGCTCGAGAAGTGGTTGTCAAAGCCTTCAAAATCACTAAAATCGTGAAGCTTACGGTGGGCATCGCCCCCTGGAGCCCCTAGCAGAGCTTTGCCCTGCACCTTACAAATGGCGCACCCATTTCCTCTCCCCCTCTTACTCTCTCTTTTCTATCAACTCGCACGTGTTTCTTCTTATGTCAATCCCTCCTTGCCCATATCTTTCTCCATCTTTCACTGACTCTCAATCCTTCCAACTCTTATCATTGTTTCTCCGCTTTCCCTCTCTTAAATCTCTTTCTGTTATAACATGTGTGTGCACATTTTCTGCACGTGACGCACACGAAATTAAGACAGCAGTACGCTGGGCGTGATTATTGATTCATTTGAACTTCAATACGAGGTTTATGCTTATGTATGGTTTTAAAATAAATTAAGTGTACATTTTGGTTAGTTTACTCAATACGTTGTTGTAATGGTGTTGACTTGGTCTATGCTTGATTTGATGACTGAACCGCACATTGGGGAAACTGGGCTTTATGCATGTGCGTTAAGCCCGGGGGGGGGGGGGGGGGTAACTTCTCAAATTTTAGGGTAGGGTTTACCCGCTGAGACTTCCGAAATATGACCCATTTTTATACCGGAACTCTGATAAAGTAGACCCATTTTGATACAAGATTTTTTTTAAAGCATACCCATTTGTATACGATAGGCCTACCATTGAGAAAGTGGACCCATTTCAATACAAAAAGTTTGATAAACTGAACCCATTTAAATACTAGAATTTGATAAAGTGGACACATTTCATACTAGAATTTTAATCTATTTCATATCAATACAGTATACTTATTGAATTTGCTAGTATATCTTTCCCGCTACTGAAATTTACTCTTTGATACCCATTTATATACAAGAATAAAGTTTATCATACACATTTTGATACTGATACTTTCAAATCTATATGCATTTATATACAAGCAAATTTCTGATTTCAATACCCATATCTATCCTTAGATGCTCAAAACCATACCCATATCTATGATTTTAGTCGAAAAACACACCCCATAAAATCGGCACACGCCTATATACCTGTATATAGGAAGTTACCACCCCGGGGCGTCGACGTGTGCATTGCACACACATTTACGGGGTTTTCGCCGAGAAGAGACTTCCTTAAAATGAGACTTACTATAAAAGCGAAAAGCGTCGTTCGAGATTAGCCTGCTTGCACTGCAAAGGCAAATCAGGAACGACACTTTACACACATGCATTATTCCATAGAGCGAGGTACACTCAGGAACGACACTTTACACACATGCATTATTCCATAGAGCGAGGTACACTCAGGAACGACACTTTACACACATGCATTATTCCATAGAGCGAGGTACACTCAGGAACGACACTTTACACACATGCATTATTCCATAGAGCGAGGTACACTCAGGAACGACACTTTACACATATGCATTATTCCATAGAGCGAGGTACACAAATCAGGAACGACACTTTACACACATGCATTATTCCATAGAGCGAGGTACGCCAAAGGCAAATCAGGAACGACACTTTACACACATGCATTATTCCATAGAGCGAGGTACGCCAAAGGCAAATCAGGAACGACACTTTACACGCATGCATTATTCCATAGAGCGAGGTACGATCAGGAACGACACTTTACACACATGCATTATTCCATAGAGCGAGGTACACTCAGGAACGACACTTTACACACATGCATTATTCCATAGAGCGAGGTACACTCAGGAACGACACTTTACACACATGCATTATTCCACAGAGCGAGGTACACTCAGGAACGACACTTTACACACATGCATTATTCCATAGAGCGAGGTACGCTTATAAAACCTCAAAACAAAAATTATTATGCTGTTTAGTAGAATCCAAATGTGAGAAGGAGGAGTTATAGTCAGTACATACAAATTTATCAAATAAATGTATTGCATTGTAGAACAGTCACAAATTATAAACAAAAAATTCTGATTCATGATAATGCCATATTAACAAAAAGATATTAAAAATGGAATTACACGCATAACAGGTGTCTTACAATAAGTTGTCGAAGGAGCACATCAGTGGAAAATATAGGTAGGTATACAAGATAACTATTAATGCAAAGCATCAAAGGGCGTCGGGAATTTCAGTGTTAAAGGCACTCAATGAAATTACATGGAACCATTTTTTTCTACTGTAAATATTATTATATTTGCCGATTAATTTAAACGAAATAGAAAAAGATACTGGTATAACCATTATCTATGATTTTGTGATATAACCCCCCCCCCCCCCAAATAACCATTATCTATGATGTTGTGTTATAACCCCCAAATAACCATTATCTATGATTTTGTGTTGTAACCCCCAAATATTTCATTGTTCATTTTATTTACATTGGTTTCCTTTTTTACTGGCATCCGTGTGCAGTTTTCATTAATGGAACAGAACTGTGTAGGTTTTAAAAAATCTGCTTCATCTTGTAAGCGTAATTTCATATTTTCTCAACTTCAAGGGGAGATGATTCTGAACTTATTCTTACGTTGCTCATTTACGATAGGGGTTGAGTGCTCATTGATATGAAAACACTGTAAAAGTTTTAATGTGTTTACGAACCCCCCACCCTTTCACACATATATTTCATAGGCATAATAAAAACAAAAAATGGTGACAAAAAAGCAGCAGATTTATTTAAACTAAAATGTCTACATCAAAACAAAAGGTTAACATAGAACACAAATAAAATAATTTGATTATACTTTAAATGTTGTAGTTAATGTAATAGGCACAAATGCAGAACTTATTTACACTAATTTATACAAAAAAATCACCACTATGCAAGATATTCTTAAAACAAAAATATATACATTTATCCGTAAAATAACTTCTCCTCCCATAAGCGAAAAAAAAACGTATTACATACAAGTCGCCGCACTTCAGTGCGACGCCAATGAAATCGACGCAAATGCAGCCTTTGTGAGTAGCGGTGCCCTATATCTCTGCAGTTATTCTACACTGTAGTATATTTACGAGTATTAGCACTCGTGATTGTTTATATCATGATATTTATTTCTTAAAAATACATTTTCTGGTGGTTAAACATTGAGTAACATTTTACGCGTTCGTTTGTGAATATTCTTAAGGTATTAAAGGGACCTTTTCACAGATTTTGGCATGTTTTGAAGTCTGTCATTAAATGCTTTATATTGATAAATGTAAATATTGGATCTTAAAAGCTCCAGTCAAAAATCAAGAATAAAATTTAAAAAAAGGAAAAAAAGTAGCCGGTACCACCAGGGCTCGAACCAGTGACCCCCGGAGTAATACATTATATAAGCAATCTTTGTAGTTTCGTAAATTTAAACGACAACAACAGAGCTCTCCAAATTATTCAATCGTTTCGCGTTGTAACGCTTTATAATTTTTAGGTTTTCAAATCGTCAAAAGATACATATAATGGCTATATTGGACTATGGTAAATCTTCAGTAATACTGTTTCCTCACAAATATCATAACTAAAACGAAAATTTGCGAATCTGAAGCAACTTTTTTCAGTTTTGTCAATTTACCAAACCGTGAAAAGATCCCTTTAAGAACGTAGGTAAAGAAACTATCGAGAAAGTTTATAGTACTTACTTGTTTGGCTTAAGGACGAAAAAAACGAGAATTAAAGTTATTGAAGTCAGTACTTACACGAACGATAGTACGTTTACAACACATTGAATTCTGGTCAATGGCTGCGTCGTAATCTCGATGAGGCACGACGAGGCAGCTGTCTCGCCTTAAATTCGCAGACCAAAAATATGAATGTAAACATTGGATCTAAAAAGCTCAAGTAAGAAAACAAGAATAAAATTTAAAAAAAAATTAAGTCATCCTCAACTGTACTCGAATCACTGACCCCTTAAATTTTAAATATAGTGTTAATACGCCGTTTGGAAAGAGTCATAGGGTATCGTATTTTTATATATTCATGTGCGCATGCGTAGCGGAAACAATAACAATATATACTTTTAGCAAAAGTCGGTCAATCGAAAAAAGTTGTGTGATACATGTTTTTTTTTATATGAATAGTTAAACTTTCGATAGTTGAATGATAAATATCACATGAAATAAATGAGGAAAACATTAATTCAACAACAGGTAGTTATACGGCCGACTGAAGATTTATTGAGTGCGTTGATATGACCCACATCTGGACTTCTGGGTCGCTTTAGTGCAAGTATTTTCATGATACTCTAACTATTATTAAATATATTTCAGGGTTGTCATTATGATTGTAAACAAAGGATTATTTTGGAGTAGTAACCGATTCGGCCGGGGGACAAGGGGCCTAGGCGGCTCCCTTGTAGGTCCAGGGCAAGACCCTGGTAGGGGGGCCAGGGGGCGAAGCCCCCCGACCGAAATTCAAAACGAATTCTAGACATTTTAGGGACAAAATACTGCCATTCTCAGAGCATAAAAAGTTAAAATGAGGTTTAAAAAGAATACAAAATTTTCAGATTTTCACATATTTAGTATACTGTACTAAGTAAAAACATATTATATTGATAGATCTTTGCAGTGTTTTTTTTCACTTATAGGGGAATGGCCGCGGGCCTGTCCAAAGTGGAAAAAATGCGTTGTTTTTTAGGAAAAGGGGAAAATTAAAAATTCACTCTTTTATATGTAATGATATTAATTATATGAATACACATGTTTGTATGAATATAATATTCACAGCAGAATGTCTCTGTCCTTTTTCTGAAATATATATCAATGATTTTTTCAACGTTAGTTTCAGACAGTTCAGCCTTCATGCACAGTCTTAGTTTTCTTAGCCTTTTTGAGTCGAATTGAGTTTTTTTAAATCGATAAAATGGCGAATTTGAGCATTTTTTATCAATAAAATGGACCAAATTGGAATGTTTTTATCAACAAATATTGACACAAAATAGATACATCAGGCCTTTTCCTGGCCATTTTTGGAGAAAAATGCAATGCATGTGAAAAGTCCACTGATTTGGAAAAAACTAATCTAATTTAATATAACACTTTATAATAATTAAAAATCATATAAATTATAGTTAAATACATTGTTAGTTATTTATGAAATAAATTTGAGATATATTTGTCATGATTATGAAACAGTTCTTTCACAAAAAAAAACAAAAAAAACTTTTTTTTTACTTCTGGAGGGGATTTTTTTTACAAAATGGGAAAAAATATATACTCTTTTTTGAGGGGTATGGGGCCGAATATCGGCCCCGAAATTGCCATAAAAAAACACTGCTTTGCATGTTCCAATTCTATCCATTACCCGATAATCCAGTATTATTACGATTTCTTTTTTCAAAACCAAATTACCGCCAATATTGACGATGAATGTCGTCCGCCATTTAACGCAAGTGCATATACAAATTGAATTGTGGGATTGGGGAATTCCCATTGAACATGCATAAATCACACGACTCAATTTGACTTTGAGAGCATTGAGAACCGTTTATATTTAGTAATTACGACAAATCAACGACTCAATCTAAACTGTTACATGTACCTCCTTTCTGAAAAGTTTGCGAAAGTGAAAGTCAATTTCTGAGAATAAAAATGCGTCTTTCTTTAAATTTTATGGGGAACTTTTCATTCCGGATCGTGAAATAACTTGTCAGGTCATTCATGGAATCATGCATGTACCGGTAGACCTATATGTATGCATAGTTTGGCAATCTCAAAGCACGCTATTTACCTACTTATTACATTATGTTTTATGACCATTTGTATTACAAAATGCATTATTCAATTGAAGTATTTTCAAATGCGTATAATTAAATGTGTTATCCGAAATCATTTTCAGATTTCATTATTCACGGAAAATTAAGAAAATTCTAGCAACAGAGACACATTTATCGTGTTTTTCATGTACAGATGAAAATCATGCCAAAATTAGACTTCATGTATAACATCACGTCATTCTTCCTCGGGGAAAGCGTGAACTTTAATATTTAGATGCTGAATAACAACTTCGTAGCGCAGAGGCCGCTATTATCTTTTATTTTGGTAGAAAATCGAAGAGCATTTTTTAATATGTGGAAACCTTTTCTCTAACTAAAAAAACTAGTTAATTACGCTCTACAGTGCTTCATTCGTTGAGATACGGTCAGTAATAATCTGTGAGATGTACAGCTTTTTGATACAGTTTTACGTGGGGTGGGTGTGTATTCGGCTGCCTGAGTGCTGATTGGTTGACATGCTTACCAAGAAGAATTTGATTGACAGCTGGAAAAATCAATATTGGCCACTCGCTGAGAAATTCATTGAAAACAGTAGCTCTTAGGCGGAGTTAAAGGACTGACTGAATGACCAGGTGTTGCTCTACTATACTACGGTTAATTCTCGTCAATTATTGTCGGTTTGCGTGATCAAAACTTCCGATCTCAATGTTAAAGATTCGGGAAAAACAACCGATTTTCTGGCGATTTTAACCGATGAATTAGATCGGCAATCAGTTAATAATGACAACCCTGATATTTGCTTCTTAAATATTAATTCATTTGCATTATAAATGACTTGTTATGCTCTTTGTTCTGTTTGCATATTAGACAATAAATATTTTTTTAAAGTTAAGTCTTCTGGGCAAGATTGGTTTGAGTTTCACTCCTTTAACTTTTAACTTTCATGTAGTTGCAATAATCCAACTCCCAGCTATTGAGTTGCAGTTGGTTACGTCATATTCCATGTCAAGTCTCCCGCCTGAAATCTGGGCGGTACTTAAATTGGTAATACATGTACACCGACTTTCTACGGAACCTCCGTCAGATAGATCGAATCATCAATTTAAAACTTCGACTTTTGGCTTGATAATGTTTTTTTATTAACTTTTTGTTTTGAGCATTTTTCCACAAACAACACGCACATATCAATGGTAACTGGTATTGTGTTTGTTACGCTGTTTTAGGTTGATTGAATTCGAACTTATAGACAAGCTTGAGACATTTTATTTTGACATCCAGACTTCCCGAAACTCTGTCGGACCTACGAACATGTCGACTTGAACAGTCAAGGGCCATTCGAAATTCTTTACTCGTTGGCCCAAAATGTCCGACATAAATATGTTCGGGTTTTCCCAAGAAATTAAATGTTTTTATAGAACGACTGCGAAATACGGTGGAATACGCACTTTGCTGATTTTGTGAAATACCAGTGTATTCGCCGGTCAGTTAACCTGCTTGTGATTGGTCCAAAGTCTTCTTGTAAAAAATAGGAAATAATCTGTTCGTGTTTGGTGAAAAATGTTCTAGAAATACATGATTTGGTTCCCTGCATATTGTCGACGAGTAAATAAGTGCATGCTTCAAGCCGGGATTGGTACATTTGACCTTCATTAGATCGACTTTTAGTTTAAACAAAAGTGAAAGTTAAACAAAAACAACAGTTTGAAGTTTATATTCGGCAAACATCTTGCAGAACATTTACATGTAAGTAATGGTTTTCCGGATGATAACTCAAGAACGCTTATGCCTATGTTTCTTTGTTTCTATGTGTATTAATGGCTACGATCATGAAACTTCATAGGTACATTGATCATGACTCGCAGATGACCCCTATTGATTTTCAGGTCACTAGGTCAAAGGTCAAGGTCATGGTGACCCGAAATAGTAAAATGGTTTCCGGATGATAACTCAAGAACGATTATGCCTAAGATCATGAAACTTCATAGGTACATTGATCATGACTCGCAGATGACCCCTATTGATTTTCAGGTCACTAGGTCAAAGGTCAAGTTCACAGTGACCCGAAATAGTAAAATGGTTTCCAGATGATAACTGAAGAACGCTTATTCCTAGGATCATGAAACTTAATAGGTAGATTGATCATGACTTGCAGATGACTTATTGATTTTCAGGTCACAAGGTCAAAGGTCAAGGTCACGGTGACCCGAAATAGTAAAATGGTTTCCAGATGATAACTCAAGAACGCTTATGGCTAGGATCATGAAACTTCATAGGTACATTGATCATGACTGGCAGATGACCTCTATTGATTTTCAGGTCACTAGGTCAAAGGTCAAGGTCACGGTGACCCGAAATAGTAAAATGGTTTCTGGATGATAACTCAAGAACGCTTATTGCTAGGATCATGAAACTTCATAGGTACATTGATCATGACTGGCAGATGACCCCTATTGATTTTCAGGTCACTAGGTCAAAGGTCAAGGTCACAGTGACAAAAAACATATTCACACGATGGCTGTCACAACATCGGAGAGCCCATATGGGGGCATGCATGTTTTACAAACAGCCCTTGTTTCTATGTGTATTAAAAATCTATTTGGACGGTATTGAAACACTGGTTAACATGTTTTTGGAAACTATACTCTTCTCTGACAAGGAAAGTTACATATACAAATGTTATATACTTTAGAATTTTGTTATTGTTATTGTTATTTGTAAATGCAAGGCAATCTTTTTCTGCATGCATGCCTCAAACATTGACCATCTATGATAAAAAAATAAAATGATAAATCAATATTTCCATATTTCTTTAGAAAATATTATTTGTAAATGCAAGGCAATCTTTTTCTGCATGCGTGCCTCAATGTTTGACCATCTATGATAGAAAAATAAAATGATAAATCAATATTTCCGTATTTCTAATTATTTTCGTTTTTCTCAGTTTTGTTTAAAATTTCAAGTATTTTCTATGGTGTGAAAGAATAACCAAATGTCTGACTGAAGGCTGTTTAGTTTTAGGAAGTCTGGACATCAGTTTTTTGGGGGGCCTGATTTTAGAGCCGATTGTGTTGTCAACCAAAATTTGTTGAAAAACAAAATGATCTTATGCTATTGTAATGGCGGCCATTTTGTTGAGAGTGCCCTAAAATGACGCCTCTGATTGGTTACCTGCTTTCAATGCAAACATCACTCCTGTGGAGACTGAATGCAAGGAACATTAACTCATGGTTGTTGTACTTACATTTGTATCACTCTTAAAGCAATATGGAGGTTAAATAAATGTTATCAAATGAGGTTTTGAATTTTATTCTTGTCAATCATTAACAAGTTTTCAACAAGTTGCTTAGATACATTTTGTATCTTGTTTTACTACTCACCAATACAGTAAGGACACATAATCACATCACCCTCCTATAAACTCTATTTGGGGTACAATATATAAAATGTACCCAATGACCACACCAAGAAAATTGTACCCACTACAATAACACCTGTTAAGAACTACATGTACGTGTAAGATGAACAGCACTGAGCATGAATTGGTTGCACACACAAAGCAATTGTCTACGTCAGTCTCATCCTCTGAAGACTTATCAATACCAGGGACAGGTTATACATGTAATGCTTTAATAGTTCCGGAAGGTTCAGGCTATTCAGTTTTGCTCAATTTCTTGGACTTTGTCGTTTTGTTCTGTTAATATTTTGTTCATATTCATATTTTCCTGTATGCGATGAATATACCATCCTCTGGTATGTCATACTCTCTGGCAGTGATTTGAATAAGGGTTCCTGTCAGCAACACCTTTTCATAAGCTTTGTATGAATGAAAATAGTGAGATTTTGTCGCCAAAACCAATTTATTTTCCAACGGTCTTATTTGCAAAGAAAATTGGGCGTAAAGTGTTCAAAAGTTTTGCTTTATGTAAAAAACATAAAAATACATCAATTGAAAATCAATCAACCATATCTTACCTTCGAACCAGCTATTTTCCACAAATTAAGTAACAACAACTGTAGTAAATTGTGCATAGGATACAATCAGTAAATGTATGACGTAAACAGATGTCGCGTATGTATCAAAATGAGATCAAACAAAAATGGCGTTGAAAAGATTTAAAATTAGCTTACACAAATATATTTTCCAGATTTTGTCGTTTTCAAAACACTGCACAAGAATTGGCTGCAGGGGAATAAAGCAGTTTCCACAGGTGCACATCTTCAACTGCCAAACTGTCGTCAGAAGCGGCTGAGCGCGAGTCGTCCTCAACGACTCTCGAGCATGGACGCCTCTCCATGTCCCGGGTGTCCACGCCTCCCCCGCCAGACATGTCCTGTCCTGTGGCGGAGAACTGGTGCTATACACAGGTACATTGCTATACACAGGTACTAGTGCTATACACAGGTACTGGTGCTATACACAGGTACTGGTGCTATACACAGGTACTGGTGCTATACACAGGTACATTGCTATAGACAGGTACTAGTGCTATACACAGGTACTGGTGCTATACACAGGTAATGGTGCTATACACAGGTACTAGTGCTATACACAGGTACTGGTGCTATACACAGGTACTGGTGCTATACACAGGTACACCACAGCACGCACATGTGGTCAACGATTGACACATTCGCAATTTTCCAATGCCCAAAGTATAAGGTATAACAGAGCTGACATAGGCATCATAGTATTTGTAAGTTTCATTTTTATAATAATTAAACTTGGGTTATTATCCCCACGCTTTTTGAAAAAAAGGTGGGGATATTGTGGTTATCTCCGCCGTCCGTCTGTCTGTCCGTCCGTCCTGGCCACTATCTCCTCCTACACTAAAAGCACTAGAACCTTGAAACTTACACACATGGTAGCTATGAGCATATGTGCGACCCTGCACTATTTGGAATTTTGATCTGACCCCTGGGTCAAAAGTTATAGTGGTTGGGGTGGGGCCGCGTCAGAAATTATCACTCATTTTTTTAGGTTATTTTACATTTACTTCTTTATTTCTACACCGATTCACTTAAAATTGATACTGGACCTCTCTTATGACAATACGGTCAATCTCAACCATGCATGGCCCCATTCCCAACCCTGGGGCGCCTCGCCCACATAGGCCACACCCACCAAAAATTTCCATTTACTATAATTTTTTCATTTCTACACGGATTCACTTCAAATTGATACTGAACTTTTGTTATGACATTAGGGTCAATCTTAACTATGCATGGCCCCAATCCCAACCCTGGGGCGCCCGCCCACATAGGCCACACCCACCAAAAAATTCCATTTACTATAATTTTTTCATTTCTACACGGATTCACTTCAAATTGATACTGAACTTCTCTTATGACATTAGGGTCAATCTCAACTATGCATGGCCCCATAACCAACCCTGGGGCCCCGCCCACATAGACCACACCCACCCAAAATTGCCTTTACTATAATTTCTTCATTTCTACACCGATTCACTTCAAATTGATATTGAACTTCTCTTATGACAATACAGTCAATCTCAACTATGCATGGCCCCATTACCAACCCTGAGGCGCCCCGCCCACATAGACCACACCCACCCAAAATTGCCTTTTACTATAATTTCTTCATTTCTACACCGATTCACTTCAAATTGATACTGAACCTCTCTTATGACAATACGGTCAATCTCAACTATGCATGGCCCCATTACCAACCCTGGGGCCCCGCCCACATAGACCACACCCGCCCAAAATTGCCTTTTACTATAATTTCTTCATTTCTACACCGATTCACTTCAAATTGATACTGAACTTCTCTTATGACATTGGGTCAATCTCAACTATGCATGGCACAATTACCAACCCTGGGGCGCCCTGCCCACATATGTCACACCCACCCAAAATTGCCTTTTACTATAACTTCTTCATTTCTACACCAATTCACTTCTAATTGATGATGAACTTCTCTTATGACAATACGGTCAATCTCAGCTATGCATGGCCCCATTACCAACCCTGGGGCACACCTAGGTCAAACATTCGGCGTGGGGATACGCGTCGGCCTCTGCCGCGCCATTTCTAGTTATCAGAATATTTTGAATATAGTTTGGAGTAACTGTAATTGTTGAACAAGTTCTTTTATATTCCATGTTGTAGCTTTCAATGAGTTTTAAAAGAGTTGTTCACAGATACTTTTTAGCTCACCTGAGCACAACGTGCTCATGGTGAGCTTTTGTGATCACCTTTTGTCCGTCTTTCGGCGTCAACATTTGACTTGTTAACTCTCTAAGGGCCACATTTATGGTCCAATGTTCATGAAATTTGGCAGGGGTTGAAGAATCCACTCGACTGCTCGCATATGCGAGTGAAGTTGACGGTCTGGCGAGTAAAATTTGTTAATTACTCGACCGACCGGGTGAGTGCTGTTTTTCAAATTGAGACATATAAATTCAGTTCCAGAACTCCTTCCACATCGATACAAATTGCGAACAATTTTTCGAACGAACAAAAAATACGTTTAGTACACAAAGAAACTGCACTATCGTTTTGACACTGAAAAATGACGTCACGGGCACAGTAAAAATAATTATCGAAATCGGCTGCGCTCTTTTCGTCGTTGTCAGTGCTCTTAGCTAATTGATTAAAAGTGAATAAAACTGTTAAATAAATTGGTCATCCCGTGAATTTTAATGTAAATATCAATAAAACAATAATACATCCCTGGTTAATTATACCACTTCTTATATTTAATTAAAAATAAACAGAAAAAATAATTGTTAATAAACAATAATTCCGAATTTCGTGATCAGAAGCCTTAGGCAAAATTTACCATATTGTAACCGTCTGTCAATCAAGCGTGTCTTTCAGTAAAAGTTTGTCTGAAATATTAAAATGGAAAAGGGTTCTATTTTAAAATATCTGCAAGGTGGTGGCGACGGGGAACAGAAAGAATTAGAAAGGTTGTCAAAACGAGAAGCGGAAAGAATTGAGAAAAGGAAAGAGGTGCATAAAACGTATGGAAAGCAAATATAATCCATCAGATAATGTAGTTAATTTGTTTGAAGTTTAGTGTCACTATGTTAAGTAGGTTTAAAAGGTTCTGGTTGATCATAACTATAAATATAGATATCTATTTTTTAAATGCAGGGCGAGTAGATTAAAGTGAAGGGCGAGTGGATTATCAGGCCTACTCACCCTGTAGGGCGAGTGGCTCTGGAAAAATTCTTCAACCCCTGTTTGGTCAAAAGATTGGTCTCAATGATATCTTGAATGAGTTTGAAAATGATTACGTTTGCTTGAAAAACATGGCTGCCAAGGGGCGGGGCATCTTTCCTAATATGGTTATATATGGCTTTAGTAAAATCTTGTTAACACTCTAGAGGCCACATTTATTGTTTGATCTTCATAAAACTTGGTCAGAAGATTTATCCCAATAATATCTTGGATGAGTTCGAAAATGATGCCAGTTGGTTGAAAAACATGGTCGCCAGGGGGCGAGGCATTTTCCTTATATGGCTATAGTAAAACCTTGTTAACACTGTAGAGGTCACATTTATTTTCCGATCTTCATGAAACTTGCTCAGAAGGTTTGTCCGAATGATATCTTGGATGAGTTCAAAAATGGCAACCTTTGCTTGAAAAAATAAATAATTTAAAGCCCATGCTTTACACGAGGAAGAATGACATGATGTACATGAATTCTTATTTTCTCACGTTTTGCATGAAATGCACGTGGACAGTGAGTGTTAATCTGTTGCTAGAAAATTACAAAATTGTCAGAAAAGTATAGTGCTATGCAACCCATGCTCCTAATCATAATGAATCTTCCTATTTTGAATGCTTAATTAAGCTTTCCAATACCCCGGATTATTGGATTGCACAATAGTAAAATGGCGGCCATTTTAGGTCCGATTTTGCGGTTTTATTGTCTTTTAATATTTTTGTCTCCATTTTCGCATTAATAAAACAGCCTGCGCGCTATACAAGGTAGCGCGCTATACAAGGGAAAATACGGTATATGGTTATAGTAAAATCTTGTTTACACTCTAGAGGCCACATTTACTGTCCGATCTTCATGAAACTTGGTCAGAAGATTCATCCTGATAATATCTTGGATGAGTTAAAAAATGATGTCGGTTGGTTGAAAAACATGGCTGTCAGGGGGCGGGGCATTTTTCCTTATATGGCTATAGTAAAACCTTGTTAACAATTTAGAGGCCACATTTATTTTCCAATCTTCATGAAACTTGGTCAGAAGATTTGTCCCAATAATATCTTGTTATCTGAGCGATTTTGGGCCTTTTAGGCCCTTTTTTAGCTCATCTATTTTTTGAAAAAAATTATGAGCTATTGTCATCACCTTGGCGTCGGCGTTGGCGTTGGCGTTGGCGTTGGCGTTGGCGTCGGCGTCCGGTTAAGTTTTGCGTTTAGGTCCACTTTTCTCAGAAAGTATCAATGCTATTGCATTCAAACTTGGTACACTTACTTACTATCATGAGGGGACTAGGCAGGCAAAGTTAGATAACTCTGGCGTGCATTTTGACAGAATTATGTGCCCTTTTTGTACTTAAAAAATTGCAAATTTTGGTTAAGTTTTGCGTTTAGTTCCACTTTTCTCAGTAAGTATCAATGCTATTGCATTCAAACTTGGTACACTTACTTACTATCATGAGGGGACTGGGCAGGCAAAGTTAGATAACTCTGGCATGCATTTTGACAGAATTATGTGCCCTTTTTATACTTAGAAAATTGACAATTTTGGTTAAGTTTTGTGTTTAGGTCCATTTTATTCCTTAAGCATCAAAGCTATTGCTTTCATACTTGCAACACTTACTAACTATCATAAGGGGACTGTGCAGGCAAAGTAATGTAACTCTGACTGGCATTTTGACAGAATTATGTGCCCTTTTTATACTTAGAAAATTGAAAATTTGATTAAGTTTTGTGTTTAGGTCCACTTTATTCCTACAGTATCAAAGCTATTGCTTTCATACTTGCAAGATTTATGAACTATCATAAGGGGACGGTGCAGGCAAAGTTATGTAACTCTGACTGGCATTTGGACGGAATTATGGGCCCTTTATACTTAGAAAATTGAAAATTTGGTTAAGATTTATGTTTTGGTCACTTTACCCCTAAAGTATCATAGATATTGCTTTCATACTTGGAACACTCACAAACTATCATAAGGGTACAGTAAAAGGACAAGTTGCATAACTCTGGTTGTCATTGTTACGGAATTATGGCCCTTTTTTGACTTAGTAACTTTTAATATATGGTTAAATTTTGTGTTTCGATCCACTCGAAGTATCAAGGCTATTGCTTTCAAACTTCAAATACTTACATGCTATCATGAGGTTACTGTACCTGGCAACTTGAATTTTACTTTGACCTTTGAATGACCTTGACTCTCAAGGTCAAATTATTAAATTTTGCTAAAATTGCCATAACTTCTTTATTTATGATTAGATTTGATTGATACCTTTTGATGAAACTACTCTTACCTGACATACCACAATAGACTTCACCCAAACCATCCCCCCGTGCCCTCCCCCCCCCTCCCCCCCCCTCCCCCCCCCCCCCCCCCCCCCCTAATTTTTTTTTTTTTTTTTTTTTTTTTATAAGATCATCTCACAAATGACCACCACCACCCTCACACTATACCCCCACCCCACCCCCCCACCCCCCCCCCCAAATTTTTTTTTTGATTTTTTTTTTTTTTTTTTTTTTTTTTTTTTTTAAGATCATCTCACAAATTATCACCACACCCTCACACTATACCCCCCCCCCCCCGATTTTTTTTTTTTTTTTTTTTTTTTTTCGCTTTTTTGGAAGATAATGTAATAAATGTCCACAACCCCACACTATACACCCCTCTTCACTCCACTCCTCCCTCCTTTGTGATTGAAAATGAGAGTCCCTTCACCTTTAAAAAGAAAATAGATGAGCGGTCTGCACCCGCAAGGCGGTGCTCTTGTTTTTTAAATGTCATTTGATCCAAACCTTTAATTCTTTAATAGTTTTTGCCCTTGTTCCCAAATGTTTTGATGAAGTGCCAGAAATCATGTACATTATTGTATTAATTCGTTCCTTTGTATAATGTATATAGTGTATATTTGGTAATATAATCAATATATCACTTCTTATGCCTTTGTGTAAAATCAAAATCATTAAATTATTAAATGTCAATAGTATATCCATCAATCAGTGTCCTCAATCATGGGTTATGTATTTTTATGTTACATAACAGCAAATGGTTGGTAAACATAACTTATTTTCTTTATAATATCAGCTATAGATAGATTTATAATTAAAAAAACATTTAAAACTGCAAATAACTGCAGTTTCACTAAAGGGTGGATTAAGGCATGTTGCCATGTCATTCTGGTCCAGGACTTTTCTGGAGGTTATTTCCCCTTGAATAAACAGTTGTTTCCACACAATTTACACAAACATTGACAAAGCACATCATCTAGGAGCATCTGACAGTTTCACTGATATTTGTGTTGGGTAAAAGTAAGGATAATGTCTGTTTGAATATATTTTAGGTGAAAGTAGTAAAGTTTTCTTACATCTGGACGATCAACAACTTTAGCTTCTGTAGAGAGGAGATGGGGGAAGTGTTGAAGAGCTCCACATTCTCAGCAGGGGCTAATGACAAATTGAAATGGTGAGAGTTTGCATGCTGGTTTAATGTCTTGTTGCAGCAAACAACAACAACAAAAATACTCAGGGTGCAAGTCTGTGACGTCATCACAAAAGTCTCGTTCTTAATGTTAACAAAATTGTCAATAAAAGGGCCTTATCGAAATGTCACTGTGCGATAGAAGGTATATAATATCAATATCAATAAAATATTATAATAAGGCCAGGATCATGAAATAAAATCTTAACCTATACATTCTATTTGCTAGGCCATTACAACACTTTTTGTTAATACCCACATGTTAGGGGACCCGACCTTGCTAGACTTTAATTTTGAAAACCTGGTTTTGTGGCGTTGTAATGTTTCATTTTTGAGAATGAAGTACAGTGTTCATCCTTCCATATTACATATTACCGGAAACTTGAAAACAACCCCAAACATCTTTCATTTACTAGTATCCAAATATATTTCTTTTACTATTTACATTTTGCATTTAAAAAGAGAATTTTTTATTGCAATGAAATGTTAATGTGTGAATAACTGATAAAGAGTATTTAGAATGTCTTTAAAAACTTCAGATTAACACCACTGCTTGTTTCTTTGACAGGTGTCTGCGTGTAAACCCAAAGGGCCTCGATGAAGAAAGTAAAGATTATCTCTCACTGTACTTACTGCTAGTCTCATGTAATAAAAGTGAAGTAAGAGCCAAGTTTAAGTTTTCCATACTCAACGCAAAGCGAGAAGAAACAAAAGCAATGGGTAAGTTTAGTTTGAGGCACATTTATCAGATATTTGTTTTGTTTGGAAATCTCCATAAAATGTTTACTGAGAAACATAACTTGTGTGCAAAATCCCAGCAATTTTCCTGGGCATTATCTTTTATCATTTGTAGTTAAATAGTAGATTATTGTTTGATTTAAAATGAAATTTTTAGCTCACCTGAGCCTTTGTGATTGCCTTTTGTGCGTTGTGCATTGTGGGGGTCAACATTTGCCTTGTTAACACTCTTGAGGCCACATTTATTGTCCAATCTTCATAAAATTTGGCCAGAAAATTTGTGTCAATGTTATCTTTGATGAGTTCGAAACTGATTCTGGTTGGTTGAAAAACATGGCCCACAGGCAGTGGGGCATTTTTCCTGATATGGTTATAGTAAAACCTTGTTAACACTCTAGAGGCAACATTTATTGTCAGATCATCATGAAACTTTGCAGAAGATTTGTCCCAATTATATCTTGGACGAGTTCGAAAATGGTCCAGATGGCCACCAGTGTGCTGGGCATTTTTCCTAATATGGCTTTATATGGCTATAGTTAAACCTTGGTAACACTAGAGGCCACATTTATTATCTGATATTCATGAAACTTGGTCAAAAGATTTATCCCAATCATATCATTGACGAGTCTTAAAATGGTTCTGGTTTGTTGAAAAACATGGCCGCCAGGGGCAGGGCATTTTTTATGATCCCCCCAAAACATTTTTGGGGGTAGCATATAGTCGCCGCTTCGTCTGTCTGTCTTTGTGTCCATGTGTCCGTCCGTGTACAATTTTTGTCCGGGCTATTTCTCAGCAACTAATGACCGGAATTCAATTAAACTTTATGGGAAGCTTCACTACCAAGAGGAGATGTGCATATTATCAGCCAGTTCTCAGGGGTGTGATTTTTCCGCGGATCCGCGGATTTCCGCGGATCGGGTTGTCCCGGATGTCACTTCTGAGATTTGCGTAAATTCGTTTTAAAAAATGTGGGGGAGAGGGGCTACCACCAATTCCGCGGACGTAATAAAAGCGGCCCGAAATATCCGCGGCACGCGAAATCTCTCCGCATTTTACACTGGTAGATTCTGCCTAAGCATTTTTAAAACGAGCCATATAATTGGCTGTCGTTTTCCAATCTTCCAATTAAAAACGTGTTCTTAAAATGCGCTCTGTGATTTGTTTGCAAATGGCGCTGTTGTGAAGAGAAAATTAAGATCATTGAAATAACAAATAGCAATCGAATAAACGACTGACATCACCTAGTCTGATAGGAATAATGAAATGTGATTGTAAAAAAAAAGACTACGTTTTAGATGCAAGCAACACATATTTTGTTAAGAAATGCGCCCACTGAATTTGTGTCACGGAAACCAGTGTTTGCAAATTGGAGTGTAGTCTACTCGCGAAGTAAAACAATTTAGAGAGTATCGTTCGAACATGGAAATAGACAAACATGATTTGATTTGTATATGTCTGTGGGTCTGTGTATAATAGGATTCATATGCATATTCTGCTTTATTATGTTTGTCACGCTGTTCAGTTTACTGAAATAGCTTTTAACTGAGTGAAGATGTGAAATGCAAGATATTGAAAGGTAAACAAATTAAATATATTAATTTAACTCAGTTAATACATCATTAACACCAGAAGAACACTCAAGTGTGTTTGTTTATATTTAGTCAATTAACTGTCATTCAATACATTGAAAAACTGCTGCTATTGATCACAATAAATACTTACTTAACTGTTTACTTTGCATCCTAAGTATGATTAATGTGAAGTTTAACAGGTTTTTATAAAGAAATATTGTTATGAAGTTCAAAAAGTTGTTTATTTTAATGTCTGTTTTTATGTTTGTCATTTCATTATGCGCGCCATTCGCGTAGTCAAAATCAGTCAACAGAAGTTTCCTCCCCTCTGACTTTGCCTCAATCACACCCCTGGTTCTGGTATGATCATTTTTCACAGAGTTATGGCCCTTTGAAATTTTCCATTAACTGTACATATAGTGCAATTCTTGTCCAGGCTATTTCTCAGCAACTCATGACCGGACTTCAATGAAACTTTATGGGAAGCTTCAATACCAACAGGAGATGTGCATATTATCAGCCTGTTATGGTCAGTTGATTTTTCACAGAGTTATGACCCTTTGAAATTTCCCATTGTACATATAGTGCAATTCTTGTCCGAGCTTTTGCTCAGCAACTTATCACGAGAATTCAATGAAACTTTATGGGAAGCTTCACTACCAACAGGAGATGTGCATATTATCAGCCGGTTATGGTCTGATGATTTTCACAGAGTTATGGCCCTTTGAAAATTTCTATAAACTGTACATATAGTGCAATTCTTGTCCGGGCTATTTCTCCCCAACTACTGACTGGACTTCAATGAAGCTTTATTTGAAGTTTAACTACCTTGAGGAGAAGTGCATGTTATTAGTGGGTTCTGGTTAGATGATTTATTTAGAGAGTTATGGCCCTTTGGAATTTTTAAGTTGCTAAACCATCCATCGTATTATTTTGTCCAAAGTTATGCCCCTCAAGACGTTTCCTTTTATCTGAATATATAGTGCAATATTGTGACAAAAAAAGCCTTTGGGGAGCATCACCTGTCTCGACGGTTTCTTGTCCTTATGTGGCTTTGGTAAAAACACTCCAAAAGTTGCATTTATAGTCCAATCTTCATGAAACTTAGTCACAGCATTTGTTCTAATGATATCTTGGACGAGTTTAAAAATGGTTGTGGTCAGAAGATTTGTTCCAATGGTATCTTGGACGTGTTAAAAAATGGTTCCAGTTGCTTTAAAAAACATGGCAACCAGGGGGCAGGCCATTTTTCAGTATATGGCCATGGTAAAACCATGTAAACACTCTAAAGGCCACATTTATTCTCCGATCTTAATGAAACTTCATCAGAAGATTTGTCCAAATGATAAATTGGACAAGATCGAAAATGGTTCCGGTTTGTTGAAAAAACATGGCCTTGAAAGGGCATGGCATTTTTCCATATATGGCTATAGTTAAACTTTGGTAATACTATAGAGGCCACATTTATTGTCGGATCTTCATGAAACTTGGTCAGAAGATTTATCCAAATGATATCCTTGATGAATTTGAAAATGGTTCCGGTTTGTTGAAAAACATGGCCAGCAGGGGCATGGCATTTTTTCTTATGTGGCTTTGGTAAAAACACACTAAAAGTTACATTTATAGTCCAATTTTCATGAAACTTAGTCACAACATTTGTTCTAATGATATATTGGATGAGTTTGAAAATTGTTGTAGTCAGAAGATGTGCTCCAATGGTTTCTTGGACGAGTTCAAAAATGGTTCCAGTCCATTTTTCCGTATATGGCTATATATGACTATAGTAAAACTTTGTAAACACTCTAAAGGCCACGTTTATTCTCCAATCTTAATGAAACTTTGTCAGAAGATTTGTCCCAATGATATCTTTGACGAGTTGTGTTCGAAAATGGTTCTGGTTGGTTGAAAAACATGGCCGCCAGAGGGCATGGCATTTTTCCTTGTATGGCAATATTAAAACCTTGTTAGCACTCTTAAAGTTACATTTATAGTTCACTCTTCATGAAACTTGGTCAAAACATTGTTTCTAATGATATCTTGGGCTGCACAGAAAAGGAGAGTTCCATTTGTATCTCAGGTGAGCGACATTGGGCCCTTCATGCCCTCTTTTTTAGTACCACCTGTTTGCCATAACATTGACAAAGAATAAAAGCCCTTTTGAAAGTCTATGTATGATTTTCCTCTGAAAAGTCTATTCATTCTTCACAAAATCAATGCATGTACCATTTTCTTTGGGTTTGTCACATTTATAAAATTGATCTAGTTTAATTTGAATTCTGATGAGCCAATAGGAATGCAGAGGGATTTACACCAAAGTATTTAATGTGATATTTTTAATACTTTAATATACCAAATATTACTCAAGCGTTGACTACATGAGAGCATGTGGTTGATTTTATGGCAATTGGTAATTACTAAATGAAGCTAGGATTATGATCACCATGAAAGGCAAACCAGAAAGCTGGATCAATTTGGTGACTTTTTTTTGCAAATTTACTTAACTTTATTTACTCTTGTCTTTTCATTGAAGTAAGTGGTTATTTGGATGAACCTAAGAATGCCTGTATTTTCTAGAACCTGTTGTATCGCTTCTATAAAATTTCTTTAAAAACAGACATCATGTGGCAAACAGCATTTAAAAAATAAAACAACTATTTTTTACCCTCTTACCCTTCCTTAACTTGCTTAAACACAAATGTGTAGGCCTGTTTCATTTTACTGCACACAGGTTTCAGGTGTGCATTCACTGTGGAGTCCCTGTGTTGGTTTTGTTTGCAGAGTCTCAGCGAGCATATCGGTTTGTGCAAGGGAAGGACTGGGGCTTCAAGAAGTTCATCAGGAGAGATTTCCTCATGGACGAGGTGAATGGCTTGCTGCCCGATGACAAACTCACCATCTTCTGTGAGGTACGCAATGCCTCTCTAGTATACCTTCCTACAAACTCACCATCTTCTGTGAGGTAGGCACTACCTCTCTATTATACCTTCCTACAAACTCACCATCTTCTGTGAGGTAGATATTGTCTCTCTAGTATACCTTCCTACAAACTCACCATCGTCTGTAAGGTAGGCACTGTCTCTCTAGTATACCTTTCTACAAACTCATCATCTTCTGTAAGGTAAGCACTGCCTCTCTAGTATACCTTTCTACAAACTCACCATCTTCTGTAAGGTAGGCGCTGTCTCTCTAGTATACTTTCCAACAAACTCACCATCTTCTGTGAGGTAGGCACTACCTCTCTAGTATACCTTCCTACAAACTCACCATCTTCTGTGAGGTAGGCACTGCCTCTCTAGTATACCTTCCTACAAACTCACCATCTTCTGTGAGGTAGGCACTGCCTCTCTAGTATACCTTCCTACAAACTCACCATCTCCTGTGAGGTAGGCACTGTCTCTCTAGTGAACCTTCCTACAAACTAACCATCTTCTGTGAGGTATGCACTACCTCTCTAGTATACCTTCCTACAAACTCACCATCTTCTGTAAGGTAGGCGCTGTCTCTCTAGTATACTTTCCAACAAACTCACCATCTTCTGTGAGGTAGGCACTACCTCTCTAGTATACCTTCCTACAAACTCACCATCTTCTGTGAGGTAGGCACTACCTCTCTAGTATACCTTTCTACAAACTCACCATCTTCTGTAAGGTAGGCGCTGTCTCTCTAGTATACTTTCCAACAAACTCACCATCTTCTGTGAGGTAGGCACTACCTCTCTAGTATACCTTCCTACAAACTCACCATCTTCTGTGAGGTAGGCACTACCTCTCTAGTATACCTTTCTACAAACTCACCATCTTCTGTAAGGTAGGCGCTGTCTCTCTAGTATACCTTCCTACAAACTCACCATCTTCTGTGAGGTAGGCACTACCTCTCTAGTATACCTTCCTACAAACTCACCATCTTCTGTGAGGTAGGCACTACCTCTCTAGTATACCTTTCTACAAACTCACCATCTTCTGTAAGGTAGGCGCTGTCTCTCTAGTATACTTTCCAACAAACTCACCATCTTCTGTGAGGTAGATATTGTCTCTCTAGTATACCTTCCTACAAACTCACCATCGTCTGTAAGGTAGGCACTGTCTCTCTAGTATACCTTTCTACAAACTCATCATCTTCTGTAAGGTAAGCACTGCCTCTCTAGTATACCTTTCTACAAACTCACCATCTTCTGTAAGGTAGGCGCTGTCTCTCTAGTATACTTTCCAACAAACTCACCATCTTCTGTGAGGTAGGCACTACCATTCTAGTATACCTTCCTACAAACTCACCATCTTCTGTGAGGTAGGCACTACCTCTCTAGTATACCTTTCTACAAACTCACCATCTTCTGTAAGGTAGGCGCTGTCTCTCTAGTATACCTTCCTACAAACTCACCATCTTCTGTGAGGTAGGCACTACCTCTCTAGTATACCTTTCTACAAACTCACCATCTTCTGTGAGGTAGGCACTGCCTCTCTAGTATACCTTCCTACAAACTCACCATCGTCTGTAAGGTAGGCGCTGTCTCTCTAGTATACTTTCCAACAAACTCACCATCTTCTGTGAGGTAGGCACTGTCTCTCTAGTGAACCTTTCTACAAACTCACCATCTTCTGTGAGGTAGGCACTACCTCTCTAGTATACCTTCCTACAAACTCACCATCTTCTGTGAGGTAGGCACTGCCTCTCTAGTATACCTTCCTACAAACTCACCATCTCCTGTGAGGTAGGCACTGTCTCTCTAGTGAACCTTCCTACAAACTCACCATCTTCTGTGAGGTATGCACTACCTCTCTAGTATACCTTCCTACAAACTCACCATCTTCTGTGAGGTAGGCACTGCCTCTCTAGTATACCTTCCTACAAACTCACCATCTTCTGTGAGGTAGGCACTGTCTCTCTAGTATACCTTCCTACAAACTCACCATCTTCTGTGAGGTAGGCACTGCCTCTCTAGTATACCTTCCTACAAACTCACCATCTTCTGTGAGGTAGGCACTGCCTCTCTAGTATACCTTCCTACAAACTCACCATCTTCTGTGAGGTAGGCACTGCCTCTCTAGTATACCTTCCTACAAACTCACCATCTTCTGTGAGGTAGGCACTGCCTCTCTAGTATACCTTCCTACAAACTCACCATCTTCTGTGAGGTATGCACTACCTCTCTAGTATACCTTCCTACAAACTCACCATCTTCTGTGAGGTAGGCACTGCCTCTCTAGTATACCTTCCTACAAACTCACCATCTTCTGTGAGGTAGGCACTACCTCTCTAGTATACCTTCCTACAAACTCACCATCTCCTGTGAGGTAGGCACTGTCTCTCTAGTATACCTTCCTACAAACTCACCATCTTCTGTGAGGTAGGCACTGCCTCTCTAGTATACCTTCCTACAAACTCACCATCTTCTGTGAGGTAGGCACTGTCTCTCTAGTATACCTTCCTACAAACTCACCATCTCCTGTGAGGTAGGCACTGTCTCTCTAGTGAACCTTCCTACAAACTCACCATCTTCTGTGAGGTATGCACTACCTCTCTAGTATACCTTCCTACAAACTCACCATCTTCTGTGAGGTAGGCACTACCTCTCTAGTATACCTTTCTACAAACTCACCATCTTCTGTGAGGTAGGCACTGCCTCTCTAGTATACCTTCCTACAAACTCACCATCTTCTGTGAGGTACACACTGTCTCTCTAGTATACCTTCCTACAAACTCACCATCTTCTGTGAGGTACACACTGTCTCTCTAGTGAACCTTCCTACAAACTCACCATCTTCTGTAAGGTAGGCGCTGTCTCTCTAGTATACTTTCCAACAAACTCACCATCTTCTGTGAGGTAGGCACTACCTCTCTAGTATACCTTCCTACAAACTCACCATCTCCTGTGAGGTAGGCACTGCCTCTCTAGTGAACCTTCCTACAAACTCACCATCTTCTGTGAGGTATGCACTACCTCTCTAGTATACCTTCCTACAAACTCACCATCTTCTGTGAGGTACACACTGTCTCTCTAGTATACCTTCCTACAAAATCACCATCTTCTGTAAGAAAGGCACTGCCTCTCTAGTAAGCCTTCCTACAAATTTACGGTCTTTTACTTTAATGTTTATACACTGCAACTCCAATATATCATGGTCCGTTATATGGTGTTGTCCAATATATCGCGAATTGGCTATGGCTCCCAAAAATCTGACGAGCATAATCCCCAAATTAAATGTTTTAATCTGAGAATTTGATGAATTAAAATCTGTTTTAAGCTTGTATTTTTCCCTTTTTTCACCAACTTTAATCCAACATTCATAATCCAGTTTTGACCAGATTGTTTGCTTACATTGTACATCACTTTTACACCTGTGTACTGCGATAAACAATAGCCCCTTTTGTCACACATCACAGGTCATTTCGGGTGTTACCATTCTGTATTGAATTTGCTTAAACTGCCAGTGCACACATGAAGGTGTACACAATTATAACTGTAAATGTCACAAGTCAATACCTATCTCAACAATCGGTGTGCGTTAGATACAGTGTAAACTACTGGCTTTTAATTTAGAGGTAAAGATCCTTCAGTTTGTCAAAATGCACTACTATTAAAACCCATGCTTTTCATGAGAATGAATGGGTCTAATTTGTGCATGCTTCCTTGAACAATACAACTCGGCAATGTTTTTCGGATTACCAATTTAATTATATGCATTTGAAAATACTCACAAGGAATAATGTTTAGTGTTATACCAATGAATAACATATGGATATAACACATAATTGAATAAGGTACGTAAAAAGCGTGTTTTGAGATTGCATAACGATGCTAATGCATACATATCCATGCATACATAACCTTACAATTTATATCGCCCGCCGGATATATCTTTGGACCCCTTCAACCGCGATATATTGGAGTTGCAGTGTATATGGCTATAATATTAATAATATGGCTATAATCTTCAAAAAACTTGATGAGAACAATTATCCGAATGATATCAGGGAGGAGTTAGAAAATGGTTCCTGTTGGTTTAAAAACATGGCCACCAGGGGGCAGGGTATTTTTCCTAATATGGCTATAGTAAAAACTTGTTATCACTCTAAAAGTCACATATATTGTCCAACCTTCATGAAACTTGGTCCAAAATATTTGTTCTGAATCAGTTGGAAAATGGTTCTGGTCTGTTGAAAAACATAACTGCCAGGGGGCGGAGAATCCTTATACCGCTATAGTAAAACCTTGTTAGCACTCTTCTCTAGAGGCCACATTTATTCTAATGATTTCTTGGGCTGCACAAAACAGGTAAGTTGTTTTGTATGTCAGGTGAGCGACTTTAGGCTTTTCTTGTTTATGTTCTGTCCACTAAATCATCACCAAGTTTATAAAGATGGGATCAGACAGCATTTGACTAACTAATTTCTATCATTAACCAATTGTGTTTTTAAGGTTTGTCCTTTTGCGAGGAGATATCCTTGATTAATATAAATTTGCAATCTCTGTGTATAAAAAATGCCATCTTGGAAAACAATTAGAATGCTAAGAAGAATTATCACGACTGCATTATTTTATCGATTGGCTAAGATGGAAGCACCATATTTGATTTTACCAAAGCAGATCTGAAACTGAAATTTTATTCGTACTCGGTAATCTTAGAGAATATTGCTATTCGTGTGTTTTGTTTTTATGCATTATTGACGATTCCCCTGACACATTTTGTGTGCAACATAAATCACATCTAGGCCAGTTATTTTGCAATATTTGTGAACAATATGCGATAACATTGCAATTCCACATTCTCAGATATGTAATTTTACCTGCACACAAGTCTTGATGCAGCCCTTGATAATGCAAGACGCCTGTGTGCTCCCGTACATGTATGACAGCTTGTTTATTGCAATCAACGCGTTCATAGATTGGTACTGGAATGGACTCTATGTCTCCAATTTTTGATATTTGTTTAGCATTATTAGAATTAGACCACTGATCTTTTGATCACATTTTGTCAAAATGACTATCCTTTTCTGTATTAAGTGTATTTAATTTAGGTTCTATGTTAAGAGCGCAAATTCTTTACTCAATGTGTCACCTTGTAAAAATAGTGTATAAATACATAGGTATTTTCAACTTTTATGCCCCTGAAAGAGGGCATATAGTGATCGCACTGTCCGGCCGTCTGTCCGTCACACTTTGCATTTAGGTTTCGAAAATGCTTATAACTTTTATCCAAGCCTTTATCGGGATCATATGTCATCCTATGGAGACAGCAATTGTTAATTTTTATACTTATTTAGTTTGACATAAAATATTTTTATTTCTTAACATTTTAAAACTTAAATGGAATATTTTACATACAAATATAAGATGTTGTTATAACTTGGTTATACAAAAGTTGTTGCTTTAACTTTTAAACTATTGATGTGGACCCTACTCTGAGGTTTAGCAAGAATATGTGAGTCCACTAATAGTTGAGATATAGTTGTTTTTTGAGTCTACTAATAGTTGAGATATAGTTGTTTTTTGAGCCACTAATAGTTGAGATATAGTTGTTTTTTGAGTCTACTAATAGTTGAGATATAGTTGTTTTTTGAGTCTACTAATAGTTGAGATATAGTTGTTTTTTCCGTATTTTGTTTAAAATCAATACCAATTGCTAGTAAGCCCTCATTATAGCACACATGCTAATATTTTTTTTTGAACACACTCAAGACAACACACCAGAATTGGCAGACCTCATTTTCATCTTGACATTTATCTACTATTCGACTTTCAACTGTTTCAGAAGGTCCAAATTCTTGGTACATAGCTTTGGTACATGCCTTGATATTATCTGTGAGCATCTCATCTCTCCCATGACATCCCTGTCATATTTTTATGCCCCCCTTCGAAGGTCTGTTCTCACCAGATGGTTTCCGGATGATAACTCAAGAACACTTAGGCCAAGGATCATGAAACTTCATAGGTACATTGGTCATGACTGGCAGTTGACCCCTATTGATTTTCAGGTCACTAGGTCAAAGGTCAAGGTCACAGGGACTCTAAATAGTTAAATGGTCTTGATGATGACTCAAGAATGCTTAGGCCTAGGATCATGAAACTTCATAGGTACATGGATCATGACTGGCAGATGACCCCTATTGATTTTGAGGTGACTAGATCAAAGGTCAAGGTCACAGTGACTCAAAATAGTAAAATGGTTTCCGGATGATAACTCAAGAATGCGTACGCCCAGGATCATGAAACTTCATAGGTACATCGATCATGACTGGCAGATGACCGCAATTAATTTTCAGGTCACTAGGACAAAGGTCAAGGTCACTGTGACTCGAAACAGTAAAATGGTTTCCTGATGATAACTCAAGAATAATTAGGCCTACGATCATGAAACTTCATAGGTACATTGATCATGACTGGCAGATGACCCCTATTGATTTTCAGGTCACTAGGTCAAAGTTCAAGGTCACAGTGACAAAAAAACGTATTCACACAATGGCTGCCACTACAACTGACAGCCCATATTGGGGGCATGCATGTTTTACAAACAGCCCTTGTTACCTTTCCATCTACCTACTTTTAGACATGGACAAATAAGAGAGTTAATAACTCTTGGTTAAGCAAAAGTTATATGTTTTGTTTAACATTAATAATGGTTCCAACAAAGCAGTAACACATGCATGAATGATTCCTGTTAACATTATCAACACTTACACATTACCATAACCTTATTTTGACCTTCACAGGGACCTACTTTTGAATCAAAATTATAAATCCTAAATTAATATCCTACACGTTGAAAACCTTCAGTGGCATTGCCATGTTTCTTGTCTTATTAACATTCTCTCAATGGCCATGTGTCTACTGTGTGTATGTCTTTGTCTGCAGGTGAGCGTGGTAGGGGACACAGTGAATGTGTCAGGCCAGTCCAATTGTACCCCGGTGAAGGTGCCTGAGTGTAGACTCAGTGACGACATGGGCAGCCTCTATGAGCGCACGCTCTTCTCTGATGTGACCCTCTGTGTGGGAGGCCGGGAGTTCCAGGCACACAAAGCTGTCCTAGCAGGTACACAGTTTTACATACAGGTCCCTGAGGAGTTTTATTATCGGTGTTAAGTGCAATATTTGACGTTCAATTAATGGTGTTCAATTCTGTTCATGGGTCGCCATGGTATAATCGATATGGTGTCCACCTAGCAACCGGGAGGTCACGGGTTCGATCCCTATCGTGGAAGCGTTCTTTAGATCTCCCCCAAAGACACCAAGTACTGGTTCTAGGCCCAGGAAACGGACTCATGAGCGTTTATATAAGCCCCAGGCTTTCGATGCAATCCAGCTAAAATAAATAGGTTTTAAGTTAAACTAATCATGTTCATTTATTTCCATCTTGATCGATGGTTTTCAATGTAGTGTTTGATTTTCAGCTCGATCAATGGTGTTCAATGCAATGTTTGCACATGAGATGGAAGAAAAGAAACAGAACCGTGTGGACATCGCTGACGTGGACCATGAAGTGATGCGGGAGATGCTACGCTTTATCTATACAGGGAAAGCTCCCTACTTGGAGAAAATGGCAGATGACTTATTGGCAGCTGCAGACAAGGTACGATAGCTTCACCCACCTCTATGTCTCAAAGGTCAAGGTGACAATAAGAGGTTACAGGTCAAATTGAGCTATAAAACAGCTATAAAACAGCATTAACATTCTTGGCTTAGTGAGAACTTATATTTATAGACTTTGAAATAACGTTAACCATTATAGAAACCTGTCACTCATATCCTTACCTCAAACGTCACATTTGGCCATAAAACACCATATTGGGACTGCAACTTTGTCATTCATCATGAAATTTTTTGATAACTTACCACAGGTAACCACTTTGACAAGGCAGAGTATTGCGTGTATCACCCATCTCATTTCTTCAGAGATCGTAGAGGTTAAAGGTCGAAATTGGCCATCAAAGAGCTTGTTTTTACATTGGTAAAGTTTGAGACTAAAGTATTATATGGAAGCATTTGTGTCTTATGGACTCCATTCTTGTTATGCATACAATTTCATAAGTTTGTGGATCGATCTTCTTCTTCTGGTCTCAAGCTATTAAACTTAATCTTTAGGTGGATCACCATAAAGTGTAGACGTGAATATTTCATGCTCAGTTTTCCACACAATGTTTAGTTATGTGCCCTTAGGCATTTTAATGCAGAAAATGTTATAAGCTTATTGAGCAAACTTCTTCTAAATTGCCAAAGCCATTTAATTGAAACTGGAAATGTGTCACCACAATAAAGTGTAGATGTGCAAGACTTCTTTTTAGCTCGGCTGTTTTCGGAGAAAACCCGAGGTATTGTCATAGCCAGCTCGTCGTCGTCGTGTCGTCCGCTTTGTGCTAAAACCCTAACATTTTGTCAAGGTTTTGAACATTGGCTCTAAAATCAAAGTGCTTCAGCCTACAACTTTGAAACTTCGTATATGTAGCTGCACCTTGATTAGTTCTACACGCCACACCCATTTTTGGGTCACTAGGTCAAAGGTCAAGGTCACGTTGACCTTAAAAATAATTCTGAAAAGCTTTCATTTATTCAAAACTGTACCCGCAGCCAAGCGTGGCACCCGTTATGCGGTGCTGTTGTTTATGCCCAGTGATCTACTCTATACTGAATTATGTGCCCTTGAACATAGCTCTTTTTATGACTTAACAAATATAAAAATATTAAATATCTGGGAACACCTTTGGTAGGCAGGGAGGGGGGGGGGTCATAAAGAATTTTTTTTCCGTTGGATTACCTTAGTTTGCATGGACCAATCTTTATGAAACCTAGGATATAGCAAACTTGTATTGGAAACCTAGCTTTTGATTTTGTTGAATGTCACGTTTGCTAAAAATAGAAAAGTGGTTTCTGCTCAACAACTTAGTTTTGATAGAAAGATTGCTTCAAATTTTGTGTTTAGGTAGCTTACATGGATACCTAGCATGTGATTGCATTTTGGGCCAGTGGGCTCACGTCTGTAACTATTACTAATGAAATATGGTTTTGCTAAATCACTGAGGTGATGATGGAAGTATTGCACTAAAATGTTCTCTTTTGATAAGTTATAAGCATCCTAGCATGTTATTGAACTTTGAAGCCAGTCTGATCAGGGTTTCCACTCAGTTACTCAGTCGCTCGAGTTTTGATGAAAGTATTCAATTGTTTGGGATTATTTTTGGTGCCAATTTTTTTGTAATTTTACATTTAAAGATTGTTCAAAATGACTTAAAGCATGACCTTCAACTGTTTGTGACATATTGGGCTCTTGTTTAAAACGTATTACTTTATTTATGAAGAAAATTTTCTAATATGTATCAAAATCATATTTAAAAACCATCCCTGAATTCTTATAATGCCTGTTTACTTCACAAGTTAATAAAAGTTTGCATATATTAGGAAAGGCCGTGTTACTTTTACAAGGTAAAGTATTAAAACATAATTATTCTTGCTTATTTAATCTTGTGTATACATTGTCTTCCCTAGTTAGATTGATTGTTGGTGCAATCTGTGATCAGATGAGAGCGGCTATTGTATTGTAAACTTAATCACTGGTTACAATGAAATAATACAATTTTTAACATTTTTAATGCACCAGTTTTTATTATGCTCCCAGTAGGGTTGCATATAGCATTTTAACCGTCAGTCCGTCCGAAAACTTTAACATTGGCCATAATTTTTGCAATATTGAAGATAACAACTTGATATTTGGCATGCATATGTATCTCATGGAGCTGCACATTTTGAGTGGTGAAAGGTCAAGGTTATCCTTCAAGCTCAAATATCAAAAAATACAATCCAAGGGAAGTAATAAGCTTTAAAAGGGAAATAATTTATAAACCTGCCAAATGATATATTGAATTTTTATTTCAAAGCGGCCCAATAGGGGGCATTGTGTTTCTTACAAACACATCAATTGTTATTAAATATTCGACGTTTTTCTCTTTCAGTATGCATTAGATAGATTGAAAGTGATGTGTGAAGAAGCGTTATGTTCCAATCTTACAATAGACAATGTCTGTGAAATCTTGGTGTTGGCTGACCTGCACAGTGCTGACCAACTGAAAACCCACGCTATAGACTTCATCAACAGGTAAGGACAGCCCCACTTTATAGACTTCATCAACAGGTAAGGAAAACCCACGCTATAGACTTCATCAACAGGTAAGGACAGCCCCACGCTATAGACTTCATCAACAGGTAAGGACAGCCCCACGCTATAGACTTCATCAACAGGTAAGGACAGCCCCACGCTATAGACTTCATCAACAGGTAAGGACAGCCCCACGCTATAGACTTCATCAACAGGTAAGGACAGCCCCACGCTATAGACTTCATCAACAGGTAAGGACAGCCCCACGCTATAGACTTCATCAACAGGTAAGGACAGCCCCACGCTATAGACTTCATCAACAGGTAAGGACAGCCCCACGCTATAGACTTCATCAACAGGTAAGGACAGCCCCACGCTATAGACTTCATCAACAGGTAAGGAAAACGCCACGCTATAGACTTCATCAACAGGTAAGGAAAACGCCACGCTATAGACTTCATCAACAGGTAAGGACAGCCCCATGCTATAGACTTCATCAACAGGTAAGGACAGCCCCACGTTAAAGACTTCATCAACAGGTAAGGAAAACCCATGCTATAGACTTCATCAACAGGTACGGACAGCCCCACGCTATAGACTTTATCAACAGGTAAGGACAGCCCCACGTAATAGACTTTATCAACAGGGAAGGACAGCCCCACGCTATAGACTTCATCAACAGGTAAGGACAGCCCCACGCTATAGACTTTATCAACAGGTAAGGACAGCCCCACGTTATAGACTTCATCAACAGGTAAGGAAAACCCACGCTATAGACTTTATCAACAGGTAAGGACAGCCCCACACTATAGACTTCATCATCAGGTAAGGACAGCCCCACACTATAGACTTCATCAACAGGTAAGGACAGCCCCACGCTATAGACTTTATCAACAAGTAAGGACAGCCCCACGCTATAGAATTCATCATCAGGTAAGGACAAGCCCCACGCTTTGACTTCATCAACAGGTAAGCTATAGACTTCATCAACAGGTAAGCTATAGACTTCATCAACAGGTAAGCTATAGACTTCATCAACAGGTAAGGACAGCGCCTGCACAATACAACTTGTCTTTGTATGCTGGTGTAACTACATGCAGCTGTTATACGATGCTAGCGTTTTAGATACACATAAATAATGAGGTAAAATTTGTAGAAACAAGTTTCTGATATTGGAATGTTCCTGGTTCACAACTGTATGGATGACCTTCATGTGTAGATAGTTGTCCTGTGTTGTATATTGAGTGTCTCTGTTTCAGCCATGCTACAGACGTGATGGAGACCCAGGGCTGGAAGACTCTGATCACCTCCCATCCCCACCTGATAGCTGATGCCTTCCGTGCCCTCGCCTCCCAGCAGAGTCCGCCCCTGGGGCCGCCCAGAAAGCGTATCAAGCAGTCCTAGGGAGCCTGTGACCTGCAGGGAGTAGGCAGATCTGATACTGGGGCTCACACATGTGTGCTCAACCTGTCAACAGCCCATCACATCCTTCAAGCAACTCAACAGCTGTGTTTGTACTAATGTATTGATGACTGATGTATGCAGGGGGTAGGCAACAGTGAACAACTTGATGATTGCTTGTCTTGATAATGCATTTAGTCAATAACTAGAAATCATGTGTACAGCTGACCGTCTCCTGCTTGTGCAGTAAGGGATTTTACAACCAAAGGAAATATTGAGTTTTTTTAAGACTGTACATTAATTTCCAAAGCTTTTGACTTCTGTGGACTTATTGTTCATTTAGACCAACAAGTACTGTGTACATTAGTTGTGTTATTGATGGTTTGTTTTGTAAGACATCTTGAATATGTTGTAACTCTTCTACGTTTCCAGTGTTAGCTTTAAGAAAGAACTGACCAGTATCTTACAGAGATCTGTTGTCTGAGGGTTTGAACACTATGCCCCTCCCCTTTTTAAGAAGCTGATTGATCATCAGATAGACGGCCTGTTTGTGGGTCTGTTCTGACAGGTGGGGCTGCGGGGCAGGCAGGGGGATGACTTCTTGATGATGTCAACGCAGCCTCAGCACTTTCAAGCAGCCTATGTGCAGTTTCAGACAATATGATGTTTGATAGATTTAATAAATGAGTGGATTGATATAATACTTATAATTTAGTAAACTTTTATACATCTTGATTTCAGACTTGCATTACAAACTGTATGGATTAATTTTCAACTGACATGACTTAAGTTTCATGAAGCATTGAAAGAAGAGGCTTGATTCTGACTTTCAATGTTAACAAACTCGTGCACAACTCATGTTCCATACTGCATACTTATTTTGTTGTTCTTTCAATATTAGCAAACTGAAAGATAATAAAAAGTGCTTATGAAGCAAGTGTGAGATCAGTGAGCATACCTGTTGTATATGCAAGGTGATGCAGTTGGACCCAGGTGTAGTCTTCATGATCTGGCACATATGATGCCAGTTCAGATGTGTTATTGCTGCAATACAGTCTTGTAGTTTGCCAGTTCAGATGTGCTATTGCTGCAATAGTTTTGTAGTTACCTCTTTCAAAGTTCACTGTTCAAATGAAACTTGTAATATGATAATGATGCTGTAATAATGGCGATTGTTACAAATATTTCTTGTTCATTTTCAACTAGTTAGCTCTAACAATCAATGGCGAAGATTAAACACATTGTGTGTATATTTGTATATATATATATATATATATATATATATATATATATATATACACACACACACACTGTGTTTAATGTAGCATTTGGTAGTTGGTACATAGACAGCCAGTATTCAAAGGACCCTGTAGATTGATCTTTATTTCCTTTACATTGAAAGATTTATCTTGCAATGTACAGCTTCAGTGTTTAAGTGATGTTATTTGTTGTTGTAATGCAAACTCTGTGAAACCATTTCATGTTTTATACGTTATTTATAAGCCATTAAAACAGTTATTGTTGTGCATCTATTGGTTTCTAGATATGAACTCTGTACCAATTGTATCACAGTTTTGTTAAGTGGACATTGCACGTCTTGTCTCATATGGCATCACAATTGACAATACATGTATCAGTTGGCTGGAAACTAAGTCATTTGTTAACTTTCTGCCCTATTGTTGTTTAGCATAATTGTTGTTGTATTCAAATCTTTGGATTATTTTTTTCTTTATCATTAAGTACATGTATAGATAACAATATTTCAATCCTAAATTTCCAAATTTGTTAATAAGTGATAAAAGTATTTCTACAGTCTTGTTTTTGATAAGTGATTGAATGTGTTTTATAGTTGAGGCGCAGTACACTGTATATGTAAATGTTATTAACAGTCTTAAACAACTTTTCTTCATAAAATATAAATTATTACAATTAGCTTGACACTCTGCATACATTGTATTATATATGTTATACAATACAATGTTTTGATCAAATATATGTTGATATCATCATTTCCATATAGTATGTACAGATCAGAATGTCATTATATTTTTTGTTCTAATTTTGATGAAGTCATTAAAAATTTACAGCAAAATATGCAGTTATAGTTCTACGTCTGCCTCCAAATTTATTCCCCAGAAAAACCTTTTCATTAAAAATGTATAATGGTTGGTGTGGAAAGTGTATTCATAATATGGTATTGTCATTTTTCATGGGAGGCATCGAGGCTAGGTGTAAGGCTTTGGTTGCAAGCTTCACAAGAATGGATTGAGGGCTTGTATAAATAGTAGAAATGTTTATGTTCCAATTTAGGGTCACAATAAGCACATCATTTAGAGGGTGTTGTTTGATTTCTGTACTGCTTAGCCCAATTGTTGGTAATGTGAAAATATCTTATATATGTCAACTTCCTTTTGATGAATTGTCAGCATTTGTGCTACTTAGAATTCCAAACATTTGGTTTAAAAGGAATTTATAACAATAGAGATTATGTAAATATAAAATGCCAATTACACTTTTTACTAACTTTTACATGTGTTTATGAAATTATTAACATTTGTTTGTATTTTGTATGCCCCTCACAGTGGGAAGCCTTGCACTTGCCTGATACGTCCCAAAACGTGTTGACTCAGCCATTTGAAATGCTGGGTATATTTGGCTCCTATTTTCTCAGTTGAATAGCCATAACGCATCATGGTAAAGGACGGAATTTACTTACCACCAGTTCGGGCATTATGGTCCATTGTATATCTTTACATCTATATTTCACTATAGAATATATGAGTAGTGTTCTGAGAAAACTGGGCATAATGCATGTGCCTTAAGTGTCATCCCAGATTAGCCTGTGCAGTCTGCACAGGCTAATCAGGGATGACACTTTCCGCCTAAATTGGATTTTTGCTAAGAAGATACTTCATTTAAACTAAAAATGTCGTAAAAGCGGAAAGTGTGGTTCCTGATTAGCCTGTGCGGACTGCACAGGCTAATCTTAGAAGACACTTTACGCACATGCATTAAGCCCCGTTTTCTCACAATACGACTCATATATTCCCAAAGGTTTGTGTTTCAACTCCTGTTGAGTGGATTTCAAGAAATAGTGGTACAGCTGAAGTCATGGCTTCTGTGTAAGGCTCTGGTTAAAGATTGCGTGCAACGTCTCTTCTACAAGTATTCGATTGAAACTGAACACATGTGTATGGGGTCATTGTGTAAGATCACATACCAGGTTAGCAGAATTATGCTCCGTCTTAGCTCACATGTGTTTGGGGTCATTGTGTAAGATCATGTACCAGGTTAGCAAAATTACACTCCCTCTTAGCTTACATGTATTTGGGGTCATTGTGTAAGATTATGTACCAGGTTAGCAGAATTACACTTCCTCTTAGCTCACATGTGTATTGGGTTATTGTGCAAGATCCCGTACCAGGTTAGCAGAATTACGCTCTGTCTTAGCCTACATGTGTTTGGGGTCATTGTGTAAGATCACGTAGCAGGTTAGCAGAATTACACTCCCTCTTAGCTCACATGTTTATGGGGTCATTGTGTAAGATCACGTACCAGGTTAACAGAATTACACTCCCTCTTAGCTCACATGTGTTTGGGGTCATTGTGTAAGATCATGTACCAGGTTAGCAGAATTACTCTCCCTCTTAGCTCACATGTGTTTGGGGTCATTGTGTAAGATCATGTACCAGGTTAGCAGAATTACACTCTCTTAGCTCACGTGTTTGGTGTCATTTTGTAAGATGATGCACCAGGTTAGCAGAATTACACTCTCTTAGCTCACGTGTTTATTGGGTCATTGTGTAAGATGACGTACCAGGTTAGCAGAATTACACTCTCTTAGCTCACGTGTTTGGTGTCATTTTGTAAGATGACGCACCAGGTTAGCAGAATTACACTCCCTCTTAGCTCACATGTGTTTGGGGTCATTTTGTAAGATCATGTACCAGGTTAGCAGAATTACACTCTCTTAGCTCACGTGTTTGGTGTCATTTTGTAAGATGACGTACCAGGTTAGCAGAATTACACTCCCTCTTAGCTCACATGTGTTTGGGGTCATTTTGTAAGATGACGCACCAGGTTAGCAGAATTACACTCTCTTAGCTCACATGAGCATGTAGCTCTCATGTTTGAAGCTCAGAACATTTCTACAAATGATTAACAAAACTAGGTGTTTGGATTCAAATTCAATGTAACTAGATACAATTAAAAGCCCATTAACACTCAAAATCAACTAACATTTAGTACAATATTTTGAGAAATAATCATAACGCATAAGAATGCTTGTTTTTATTTTTTTGTGTCACAATATATTTCATGTGAATTTCTGGCTACAATATTTGAACATTTACCAGCAAACGTGAGATTGGCTTCACACACTTCGGACGCAGGACGTAGTTCTCATTAATATGTCATTCTTCTGAAGCTTCCTGAAGCCAGTCTGGCATTCACTGGTAACTGTTTGGATATTGTGGTGGGAAATTAACATGGAATGCATGTATATTGTTGTACAAAAAAAAAAAAAATGAGCATTTTGTATCTTGTTAAATCTTAGATGTTACCAAACAACATCTAGCTTTCAAATTTTGGGTATAGCTTCCAATACATCGTAGTTCTTCACCATTGTAATGACGTTGTAACGTCCAATTTATCACAGATTTTGGCAAGATTGTAGTGCTCTAGTAATGTTTAAGTCAGAGTTTGACATCTTTTTTGTAAGTGACCATATACAACATACAATATATGCTTATTTTAGTGTTTTATATTAATGACCTTAATTTCAATTGCATACCTAAGGCAAACATTTTGTTGTGCTTGTGTGTCTAAAGGCGACATAGATACTTGATTAAGTGATTGTATCAATCATTTGTTTTAGTTTGATTATTTTATTATGCCCCCCTTCGAAGAAGAGGGGGTATATTGCTTTGCTCATGTCGGTCGGTCTGTCGGTCAGTCTGTCGGTCCGTCCACCAGGTGGTTGTCAGACGATAACTCAAGAACGCTTGGGCCTAGGATCATGAAACTTCATAGGTACATTGATCATGACTCGCAGATGACCCCTATTGATTTTGAGGTCACTAGGTCAAAGGTCAAGGTGACCCGAAATAGTTAAATGGTTTTTGAATAACTCAAGAACGCATACGCCTAGGATCATGAAACTTCATGGGTAGATTGATCACGACTCGCAGATGACCCCTATTGATTTTGAGGTCAGTAGGTCAAAGGTCAAGGTCACGGTGACCCGAAATAGTAAAATGGTTTCCGGATGATAACTCAAGAATGCATACGCCTAGGATCATGAAACTTCATGGGTAGATTGATCATGACTCGCAGATGACCCCTATTGATTTTGAGGTCACTAGGTCAAAGGTCAAGGTCACGGTGACCCGAAATAGTAAAATGGTTTTCGGATGATGACTCAAGAACACATATGCCTAGGATCATGAAACTTCACAGGTAGATTTATCATGACTCGCAGATGACCCCTATTGATTTTGAGGTCACAAGGTCAAGGTCACGGTGACCCGAAATAGTAAAATGATTTTCGGATGATAACTCAAAAACGCTTTTGCCTAGGATCATGACACTTCATAGGTGCATTGATCGTGACTCACAGATGACCCCTATTGATTTTCAGATCACTAGGTCAAAGGTCAAGGTCACAGTGACAAAAAACGTATTCACACAATGGCTGCCACTACAATGGACAGCCCATATGGGGGGCATGCATGTTTTACAAACAGCCCTTGTTTAAATTATTTTATTATGCAAAACAGCATGCTAGTTTGTACATAAAACAGCCTAGTGTACCAGTATCAAAGAGTACATATCCATGAATACTTAAACACTAAAACCACCTTCTGTTTTAATATAAAAAGTCAATGAATATAACATAACAAGAGGGCCTTGGGCCCTACTGCACTCGCCTGCGACCCTTATTTTTGTTACTAGGTAAATATATCATTAGAACACATGTTCTGGCCAAGTTTCAGGAAGATTGGACTATAAATGTAACTTTAAGAGTGTAAACAAGGTTTTACTATAGCCATATAAAGAGAAGTGCCTGCCCGCCGACAGCCATGTTTTTCAATCAACTGCAACCATTGTCAAACTTGTCAAAGATATCATTTGCAAAAATCATCTTCCTTGATTTCTTGAAGAGAGGAAAAATGTGGCCTCTGGAATATTTATAAGGCTATTGCTGCACAACACACAATGCATGACGGACACAAAGCGACCACAAAAGCAGTGTGTATCTCACACGAGATGAACTTGAACCATTTCCGAACTCGGCTTAGATATCATTAGAAAAAAATATTTTTAACATATTTGATGAAGATTGGACTTAAAGTTTCTAGTACAGTGTTACCAAGGTTTGCCTATATCCATGTAAAGAAAACTGCCCTGCCCTCTGGTGGCCAAGTTTTTCAACAAACAAGAACCATTTCCTCACTCTGGACGTCATTAAAACAAACATACTGACAAAGTTTTATATAAAACTTCAATAGTGTAAACATAGTTTTCCTATAGCCATATTTTGAAAACTGCTCGGGCCCCATGGCATCCATGTTTTTTAACAGCGGAGCAATTTTCAAACTCAGCTGAGATATCATATGAACAAATGTTATGACTAAGTTTCATGCAGATTAGACTATAAATGCGAGCGTTTTCTTTAATTTTACTTAGTGACCCACTTTTTGAACTCAAGTGACCCAGTTTTGAACTCTGCAAAGATATTAATTGGGAAATGTTTTAACCAAGGTTCATGAAGATTTGACAATAAATGAGTCCCTTTGAGTATTAACTAGGAACATGTTGATGACCTACCACAAACCACTGACAAAAGGTGATCACAAAAGCTCAGGTGAGCTAAAAATAATAACAAACAATGGGGGGGTTATGTAAAATGAGAGAGGACAGTTAGATGTTTAAGCACAATGGTTTAATTACAATATAATTTACATAATATTGAGAAAAAATAACATTCTTTTCAAAATGAAAAACAACTCAACATCTACTTACTGCCAGAGTAAGAATGAAACTATTGAGCATATAAGCAAATTGTCTGCAGATATGAATGAATTCAATACAATATTCAACACATATTACTGAACATATTCCTCCAACATTTTATTTCAATTGTTTGAGTTGTTTTTCTTTGTTATACTGACAAGAACAAAATTGTTATAAACTATGTATTTATTATGCAGTTATACATACAAATAAGCAAAATGTAAAATGTTAAGACAAACACTCAAGACGCAAGAAACTATTATAACACTAAGCAGTATTAATGATTATGGGTAAAAAGCATTTCTTTTTCACAAAATACAATTAAAAGCTTTAAATTAGATAGCAGTGACACTTTTTCGGTATAAAGATATGTAATATTTACATGGTGACATACATAATTTGAGCTTACATATTTGTTCAATAACAATACCCTTAATTTGTTTTACTGTAAAACATATCATTTTCTTATTAGTCGCTGTATATGAGAAAATTATTTTGCTAGATTAAATCAAGAACGTAAGTGTATGTGTGCCATCGCTCGCATTCCTCTTCTTGCTTGTTGCGTTTACATCTTGGTCGCTTGATTGTTGCTTGATTATTAAATTCATGGATACTGGCAACTTGTATTCTGTGTATAAATCGTCTTGAATGATGGATTTTGTCCTTCATTCCTGTACATTTTTTCTACATGTATATTTTGAAATAAATTTTATTAAACAAAACAAAACTTATTATTTTTAGGGTAAACACACACTAACATATATAAACAACAAAATGCCAAAACAGTAACTATTGTAAAACATAACTGATGATAAGGAAACAACACATGATTCAATAGCACATTTCAATACATAATACATTGAGTAACAGATCATATAAAACATGGCAGTATAAAATGTACTGAATAAAAACTTAAATATAGTACAATGGCAAACATGAAATTTTTTCCTAAGTATGACACTATAATACGGCTATACTACAATAAAAACACAGACCTATGGCTGTAAGAATATGCAATTTGTTCTCAAATTTGTATACAAAATCTAAACATCAAATAAAAGATGATGGATGATCCCCTATCATCACAAAACACCGGTTGTTAAGGACTAGAGTTGTAACAATATTTTACATTCAAATGAAATTTTCGTCGCACGTGACCCATATTCAAAGATGGCCTTGATATTGTCAAGATAAACATTCCGACCAAATTGTATTTTGATTGGGCCATAAATATAACCTCCAGGACGGTAACAATGTTTTCATAAGATATAACCAAGTAACCGAGTTTTGGGACATACATTAACCAGATTCAAACTTTGCCTAGATATAGGTTCACCGGAATAAAGAAATCTGTCCTTCCTCATGGTGGCTTTGTTTTTCAATAACGAAGAATGTATCTCACTTGCAGGAATCATTGCAATAAATGTTTAGTGCAGGTGTCATGATGATTGCACAAACACATGTGATTTCTAGAGTGTTCACAAGACTTTGCCTGAAGCTGTGACCTAGCTACATAGTTTTGACTCTACATGACCCATTTCCAACTAATCTGAAATTATTAAGACAAAATGTGTTCACAAAGTTTCTTGGAAATCGGGCAATAAGGATGGCCACAAGTGTTTACAAGCTTTTTCTTTAATTTGACCAAGTGACCTAGTTTTAGAACCCTAATGACCCAGTTTCCTAATTGCCTGAGATATTATAGGGACGAATGGTCTGATCAAGTTTCATGAATATTGGACATTAAATGAGGCCATTATAGTGTTCATAAGCTATTTCTATATGTGTTCAAACAAGGGACCTAGTTTTTGACCCAGTTTTGAACTTGGGACAAATGTTCTAATCAAGCCTAATCAAGATTGGACAATAAAAGACGCCTCTACGTTGTTCACAGTGAAAATATTGACAGATTATACAAATGACGGACAACTAATGATGGACTAAATACACTTTGACAAATGAATGCTCACAAAGAAGTGTTGACATTGAACTGTGACCTTTACTTTTCCCTTGGAACCAGGTTTCCTGCCAAGTTTGTTTTTAAATCCAAACTTGCTTGACAAATTAATGCTCTCAAACTGGTTAAGGGATTGTCCCCATATTTGTCCGTAACTTGGGACCTTTGTCTATCAGCCTAAAGAGATGTTTATACATTATTGTCGTTTCCACCAGGATATAATAGATTTGATCCATGCTGGACATTATGTGTTGATTTTCTTATGATTGACCTGGACATAGGATATTGAGTGTAGACATGGCCTTAACAAGAAATGCAAAAAGTATTCCAATTTCATACACCAACAAAGAATGTTCATTTACAGAAAACAACACTAACATGTAACATGAAAGAATGTAATAACTATTAACAATGTCATTTTAGCACAGCATCTCGTTCAGTGCACATTCCTCTTAAACATAAAGATTCCCAATTAGTTTTACTTTATTACGGAAAATTGTTACTGGGATATGCTCCAGAGAAGAAAATTGAATAGGCTTATTGTGTTATATAATTACGTTTCTCTGAGCAAGTTAAGAAAAGCACCAAACAAGTCAGCCAAGGGCCCTAGGTTGCACCAAACAAGTCAGCCAAGGGCCCTAGGTTGCACCAAACAAGTCAGTCAAGGGCCCTAGGTTGCACCAAACAAGTCAGCCAAGGGCCCTAGGTTGCACCAAACAAGTCAGTGAAGGGCCCTAGGTTGCACCAAACAAGTCAGCCAAGGGCCCTAGGTTGCACCAAACAAGTCAGTGAAGGGCCCTAGGTTGCACCAAACAAGTCAGCCAAGGGCCCTAGGTTGCACCAAACAAGTCAGTCAAGGGCCCTAGGTTGCACCAAACAAGTCAGTCAAGGGCCCTAGGTTGCACCAAACAAGTCAGCCAAGGGCCCTAGGTTGCACCAAACAAGTCAGTCAAGGGCCCTAGGTTGCACCAAACAAGTCAGCCAAGGGCCCTAGGTTGCACCAAACAAGTCAGTCAAGGGCCCTAGGTTGCACCAAACAAGTCAGCCAAGGGCCCTAGGTTGCACCAAACAAGTCAGTCAAGGGCCCTAGGTTGCACCAAACAAGTCAGTCAAGGGCCCTAGGTTGCACCAAACAAGTCAGTCAAGGGCCCTAGGTTGCTCCTCTTAGAACCTCAAACAAGTCAGCCAAGCGCCCTAGGTTGCTCCTCTTAAAACCTAAGTATCTGAACTGTTCAGTTCTAAGTAGCTTTTGTGCAGTACATATAGTAACTGTGTCTAAACACATACTACATGTAGTATCTTTGTAACTGGAACCCTTTTCTCAGATATCATCAGAACAAATGTTTTGATAAAGTTTCATGCTGACTGGGGCCAAAACAAATGACTTTTTAAGTGGTCACAAGGTTCTGTATAGCCATATTAGGAAAACTGCCCTGCCCACCTGTGTGAACTGCAACCATTTCAAACTAAGCCAATATATCATTAGAAGAAAGGAGCAAGTTTCATGAGGATTAAAGTGACTTATAGTTTTCACAAGGCTTTACCATAGCCATATAAGGTTTTCACAAGGCTTTACTATAGCCATATAAGGAAAATTGACCAGTCCCCCTATGCCGGTAATGTAATTTAATGGACCAGTACCATTTTTAACTTTGGCAAGATATCATTACAACAAATATGCTGAACAAGTTTCATGAGCCATGGATAAAAATGACATCAATGGAGATTTCACAAGTTTTTTCAGTCACCTTGATTTTGACACCATGTGACCTGGTTTCAAACTTTGAAAAGATAGTATTTGTACAACTGTCTTACCAAGTTTCAAGAAATTTGTGGAATAAATGTGGCTTCAAGAGTTTTTAAAAGGTAAATGTTGACTATGCACTTTGAACGAGAAACCAAAAATAACATAAATATGAACAAAGGATGATCACAAAAGCAAAATTTACATGTGATAAGATATGTCCTTTCAAAGAAAGATTAAACATCAAATTCTTAATAAATAAAATGTGTGCAAGGCTTGCAGAATATTGAATTGCATTCAGTACAATGCAAGCTTGTTTATAACTGACAGCAGTTATGTTCTTCTTTGATTAAACGCTATGATGATGCCAGGGTAGATCTATTGTATGTTGAGGTGCCTGCGTATGTACTTGGCTACGATGATCTATTGTATGTTGAGGTGCCTGCGTATGTACTTGGCTACAATCTGCTGACAGCGACCCTGCCAGTCCTCGAGCATCTCGTGGGAGGCCGAGATCTGGTCACTCTGCAGCCGGTCCACAATCGTACAGCAGATGATGGCACCTGAACATGGACATGATATCTGTGGGACAGGCACTTGCACATTCATAATGATAACAAACCATTTTTATCACATGCAATGAAATATAACCATTACAAATATTTTTATCTTACACATGTGTTATATACTTTTTAAGCATTTTCATTGGCTGAGTTTTTGTTTGATTGACCAATCGCATTTTGTTATTTTGCTGAAATGACGTTGCAACGTCAAATGACGTCACGAAATGTAAACAACATTCAGGATTTATCATTTTGTTTGTGTAAATAATTGTTTTATTTGCTCATTTAAAAGCATGTGATAAAAAAGATCTGACACTCGTTGTCCTTTCATACCATATATTGTTAAACTCGTCCAGGAAATTTGTAAGTAAGCTCAACAAAGGCTCACTTACTAATAAAATTCCTGAACTTGTTTAATAAAATATGGTATGATATGACAACTCATGCCAGATCCTATATTTATTAACAACTAATTAAAACTTATGGGCATCAAAATGTGTTGATTATGTCAAGTACACACAATTATTTCCACTCACTTTTCACGGCAGCCCTGTGTGCCATGGCAGCGAAGCAGAGGGACTCCATCTCAATGTTGAGGACACCACGGTCATGGATGCGCTTCAGAAATGCCAACTTGTCCTCCACAGTGAAGTCACAGAAGGCTCCGTCCAGGCGTGCCTGACCTGCCATAGCAACACACATGGTCATCTAGCATACCCTTTCATACCAGTAGCTTGGTTATGCCATGTCATCTAGCATAGCCTTTCATACCAGTAGCTTGGTTATGCCATGTTATCTAGCATGCCCTTTCATACCAGTAGCTTGGTTATGCCACGTCATCTAGCATGCCCTTTCATACCAGTAGCTTGGTTATGCCATGTCATCTAGCATACCCTTTCATACCAGTAGCTTGGTTATGCCATGTCATCTGCATGCCCTTTCATACCAGTAGCTTGGTTATGCCATGTCATCTAGCATGCCCTTTCATACCAGTAGCTTGGTTATGCCATGTCATCTAGAATGCCCTTTCATACCAGTAGCTTGGTTATGCCATGTCATCTAGCATGCCCTTTCATACCAGTAGCTTGGTTATGCCATGTCATCTAGCATGCCCTTTCATACCAGTAGCTTGGTTATGCCATGTCATCTAGCATGCCCTTTCATACCAGTAGCTTGGTTATGCCATGTCATCTAGCATGCCCTTTCATACCAGTAGCTTGGTTATGCCATGTCATCTAGCATGCCCTTTCATACCAGTAGCTTGGTCATGCCTTGTCATCTAGCATGCCCTTTCATACCAGTAGCTTGGTTATGCCATGTCATCTAGCATGCCCTTTCATACCAGTAGCTTGGTTATGCCATGCCATCTAGCATGCCCTTTCATACCAGTAGCTTGGTTATGCCATGTCATCTAGCATACCCTTTCATACCAGTAGCTTGGTTATGCCATGTCATCTAGCATGCCCTTTCATACCAGTAGCTTGGTTATGCCAGGTCATCTAGCATGTCCTTTCATACCAATAGCTTGGTTATGCCATGTCATCTAGCATACCCTTTCATACCAGTAGCTTGGTTATGCCATGTCATCTAGCATGCCCTTTCATACCAGTAGCTTGGTTATGCCATGTCATCTAGCATGCCCTTTCATACCAGTAGCTTGGTTATGCCATGTCATCTAGAATGCCCTTTCATACCAGTAGCTTGGTTATGCCATGTCATCTAGCATGCCCTTTCATACCAGTAGCTTGGTTATGCCATGTCATCTAGCATGCCCTTTCATACCAGTAGCTTGGTTATGCCATGTCATCTAGCATGCCCTTTCATACCAGTAGCTTGGTTATGCCATAGCGACAAAATTGACAGATCAATATAGCAATCCAATAGCAACACAACCAACATGACTACAGACGCTAAAATGGAATGACAACCAATAATATTGCAATAAAATAGACTGTTAACAGATGTACCTTCGTAGAAGTCATATGTACACATCGTTTTGCCAATGACAGTATTGTATGAAGTGTCTGCACTGCCTATAGCCTGCAGCTCCTCACACAGGTCCCGGTCCAGAAAGGCAGGGTGCTGCAGCAGCATACCCAGGGTCGCCTGCAACAATAACATGCTGCAGTAAAAATCAGATTGATGACCTGACAACAATACCTTAGCACGGTGAAACAGAACAATTGCACAGTTAGATGGCCTGAAAACAGAACATAGAACAGTTAGATGGAAAACCAACAGAACATCATACAGAAAGAAGGACTGACAAAACATGGCACAGTAAGACAGCCAAATGAAAGAACATGGCACAGTACAACGGCCAAACAAAAGAACATGACACAGTTGAACGGCCAAATGAAAGAACGCAGCACAGAAACATGGCTTTACAAAAAAACATGGCACATTAAGACAGCTAAACAAAAGAACATCACACAGTGAAATGTCCTAATAAAAGAACATGGCACAATTATATTTCTAAACAAAAGTACATGACACAATAAGTTGCCTAACAAGAAACAATGACACAGTAAGAAGGCCTAACAAAACAACAGAGCACAGTTAGAGGGCCTTACAAAAGTATATGGAACAGTAAGCAGACTAACAAAAGAACATTGCACAGTTAGACAGCCATAAATAAGAACATGGCAAAGTAAGACAGCCTTAAAAAAGAACATGGCACAGTCAAACAGCCTGACAAAAGAACATGGGGCAGTAAGATGGCCTTACAAAAGAACACTTCACAGTTAGATGACCAATCAAAAGAATATGGCACAGTAAGATGACCTAACAAACAAGAGGGCCTGAAAGGCCCAAAGTCGCTCACCTGAGATAAAAAGAAATGACCTGCTCTTTGCAGCCCAAAATATCAATGGAACAAATGTTCTAACCAAGTTTCATGAAAAATGAACAACAAATGGCCCCTTGGCTGCCATGTTTTTTTAACAGACCTGAACCATTTTTTAACTCTTCCAAGATATGTCCAAATTTCATGAAGATTGGGCAAAAAATGTGTCTTCTAGACTGTTCACATGTTTTCACTATATACATATAAAGAAAACTGCCCCACTCCCTGGCGGCCATGTTTTTTCACTGATCACGACCATTTTCAAACTCGTCCGAGACATCCACATAACTAATGTTTTGACAAAATTTCATGATGATTAGGCAAAAAATATGACTTCTAGAGTGTTCACAAGCTTTTTTATCATATAAATATAAGCAAAAAAGACGACCCCCCTGGCGGCCATGTCTTTCTACCGATCCAAACCATAATCAAACTCAACTGTCGTATCCAGGTGTGGTAGTGCGGTCTTCTTCGCTTACGCAAATGAACCGGTCACAGGACGGTTACAAGCTATGTAACTTTGTGAGCACTTATGTAATGCGGAAATATATATTTGACGAACGCTTATTTCCGGTCAGGATGACAGCACTGACTGGTTGTAATTCAATTAACTAAAGGCATCCAGCCAGAGACGCCTGAATACACTCGAAGAATTTATTTATAAGTGAAAACCAAAGCAGCTTTAACAAAAATAACTTACTTTTATTCCAAGAACTCGGAAAATGAAGAACAATGACAGAGAATTAAAAACAGGTCCAAGCCAAGTCTAAGGAATCTTAGTATCGTTACAAAAATGAACAGCATACAGCAAATACCTTAATGAATGTAAAAAGAAGTTTACAATCCGTCAAAAAACTGATATAAATATTAGTTACTGTAAGTCTAGAAAGTGCTTCAAAAATCTAGTTTACAAAATAGGTCTAACTTAATCTAAAGAACAATATTTATGGAGATTAGGAAACTTCAGTGAATCAAAAGTAAAAACAATGGCTGTTTGTAAAACATGCATGCCCCCCATATGGGCTGTCAGTTGTAGTGGCAGTCATTGTGTGAATACGTTTTTTGTCACTGTGACCTTGACCTTTGACCTAATGCAGTCTGCAAAATAAGCGCACGCCCGGTGGCCTGGGCGTGTAAATTATAGCTCGGGCCTATTTAAATTGCCATATTGTACGCCCGTCGGGCCAGTAGAAATTCCGTGTATTAATATTGTTTACATTTTTTAGTGTGATAAACGTCATTATTTTGTGAGTACTTTCCAAAGATTTCCGACAGAACTTAGTTCAACTTCGCCTAAAATACGAGATTTAAATGCGTTCCGATTGGTCCATACATTCAACGGTCATTTTCGAGTCGTAAACCAGGCCAGGTGGTGAACAATTTAAACCGGTTATTTACTATTGGCATACGTCATGCTGATGTGTTAACTGCTGAAGGAAACCAATTGACGTCCGCGGCTTGCATTTCCGGAATAAACATCGTTTTACTTTGTAACCTTGTGTGTGTGTTTATTTCCAAAGTTGTAAGTCCCTACGCGCATAAGTCTGCATAATGCTTAAATACGTAGCTAAAGCGAAGCCTGGCAAGAAACTGCCCACTACTGATCGTTAGTCAACAAATGACTGAAAAATCACGGAAACGTGAATTTCAAGAAAAGTGGTTAAAAATCAGTGATGAAGGAGAAGCTACTTCTGTAAGACAGAGTTTAATAAGCTATGCTTAAAAACACAGCATAAGAAAAAAGTCAACATGTATGATAAAAGTATGCCATCTTATGATCTATGCCTTCACTTGTCAAGTAAACTTCTGGAAAATAACTATCAGGTTTCTTGTTTTACAGGATATGGTTTCTGACAAAGAGGATCTCTGGGATGGCAGTGATGATGAGATGAACGAAGAAGTTGTTTATCACATGTTAAAGACTTATGATTAATAAAGGACATAATTACCTTGACTTGTTATATTGTGTTGCAATTGTTTTTGCAATAGGCTTTACAGTTAACATACCCTGGATACAATTTTACTTTTTAATAGATTATCTTCTATTGAAAGATGAAACCCTTTAGCAGGGTGTATATTTTAACAAATTTACTTTGGGCTAGTAATTTTGCTGCCGGGCTACTTGTCTTCACCATTCAAGTAGCCCGAATGGCTAGTGGATAAAATGAACTATCGTGAAGACTGCTAATGTAAGTTATCATCCAGAAACCATTGTTCTATTTTGAGTCACTGTGACCTTGACCTTTGACCAAGTGACCTGAAAATCAATAGGGGTCATCTGCCAGTCATGATCAAGGAGGAGTGAGAGGGGGGTATAATGTGGGGTGGGGTAATTTATTAGATGTTTAAAAAAAAAAAAAAATTGGGGGGGGTAGGTGGGAGTGAGAGGGGGGTATAATGTGGGGTGTGGTAATTTATTAGATGTTTAAAAAAAAAAAAATTTTTTTTTGGGGGGGGGGGTAGGGGGGGGTAGGGGGGGTGGGGGGGTGAGAGGGTGGGTACAATGTGGGGGTGTGGTAATTTATAAGATGTTTAAAAAATTATTTTTTTATTTTATTTTTTGTTTGGGGGGGGATGGGGGGTAGGGGGTGGGGGATGAGAGGGGGATATAATGTGGGGTGAGGTTATTTATAAGATGTCTAAAAAAAAGAATTTTTTTTTGGGGGGTGGGGTGGGGGGTGGGGGGTGAGAGGGGGGTATAATGTGGGGTGGGGTAATAAATTAGATGTTAAACAAAAAAAAAAAAAAATTTCGGGGCGGGGGGTAGGGGGATAAGGGGGGGTAGGGGGATAGGGGGGGTAGGGGGTATTGAGAGGGGGGTGGTATAATGTGGTGTGTGTGGTAATTTATTAAATGTTTAAAAAAAAATGGGGGTGGGGGGGGTAGGGGGTGGGAGGTGAGAGGGGGGTATAATGTGGGGTGTGGCAATTTATAAGATGTTTAAAAAAAAATTTTTTTTTTTTTTTTTTTTGGGGGGGGGGGGGGGGGATGTATAAAAAAAATTTTTTTTTTTTTGGGGGGGGGGGGGTGGGGGGTGAGAGGGGGGTATAATGTGGGGTGTGGTAATTTATTAGATGTTTAAAAAAAATTTTTTTTTTTTTTTTTTTTGGGGGGGGGGGTGGGGGTGCGGGGGTAGGGGGATGGAGGTGAGAGGGGGTATAATGTGGGATGTGGTAATTTATTTGATGTTTTAAAAAAAAAATTGGGTGGGGGGAGGGGGGTGGGGTGTGTTGGGGGGAGTAGGGGGGTATGGGGGAGTGAGAGGGGGGTATAATGTGGGGTGTGGTAATTTATTAGATGTTTAAAATAAATGGGGGGGGGTAAGGGGGGTGTAGGCGGGAGTGAGAGGGGGTATAATGTGGGGTGGGGTAATTTATTAGATGTTAAAAAAAAATTGGGGGGTGGGGGGGTAGAGGGGTGGGGGTGAGAGGGGGGGTATAATGTGGGGTGTGGTAATTTATTAGATGATGTTTAAAAAAACAAGAAATGTGTCCACATGACACGGATGCCCCCAACTGTAACTTTGTCACTACATAAAAGTATAACTGTGTAAACGCTTGGTAGAAGTTATTAGCTTTTTTCAAATCCTAAACGCAGATTTCGAACCTAAACGCGGACCCTAAGTTCAAGGTCAAGGTCACAGGGGTCAAAATTTGTGTGCGTATGGAAAGGCCTTGTCCATATACACATGCATGCCAAATATGAAATTGCTATCTGAAGCGACATAGAAGTTATGAGCATTTTTCGAAATCTAAACGCAAAGTGTGACGGACGAGGAGTGACAGACGAACGGACCGTCCGATCACTATATGCCCTCCTTCGGGGGCATAAATATGTCTTAGAATATCAAAATATGTCAGAACGCCACATAAACTAGAGAGCGGACAACATGCTTAATCCTTGAAATGCACTAAGTAACCCCGTGACCAAGTTTTTGACCCGGCATGACCCATATTCAAACTTGACCTAGATATTGTCTTAATACAACTTCTTACCAAGTTTATTAAAGATCAGATGAAAACTACTTCAATTAGAGAGCGGACACCATGCGAAATCCTTGAAATGCACTAAGTGACCCAGTGACCTAGTTTTTGACCCGGCATGACCCATATTCGAACTTGACCTAGATATTGTCTTGATACAACTTCTGACCAAGTTTAGTAAAGATCAGATGAAAACTACTTCAATTAGAGAGCGGACACCATGCTAAATCCTTGAAATGCACTAAGTGACCCCGTGACCTAGTTTTTGACCCGGCATGACCCATATTCGAACTTGACCTAGATATTGTCTGGATACAACTTCTGACCAAGTTTGATAAAGATCAGATGAAAACTATTTGAATTAGAGAGCGGACACAAAGTGTGACCGACCGACAGACTGACTGACCGACCGACTGACAGTGCGAAAACTATATACCCCTTTTTCTTCGAAATGGGGGCATAAAAAAATTGGGGGGGGGGGGGGGTTGAGGTTGAGGGGGGGGGGGGAAGGGATTCTGGTAGGGGCGTGGGGTAGTGTTTGGGTGGAATCCATTGTGGTATTCAGGTAAATGTTGTTTTGTCAAAGTAATAATAAAATGTGATCATAAAAAATAACAAATGATCTCACACTGACATGAACAAATATCCTCTAATTATTTAACATGAAATTTAAACTTATTGCATTTGTTTCCCCTGTATATAAGAAAGATATAATAGTGTATTACCTCCCCTGTCCTGCTTATATTTATATTAATCAACAAAATTAAACATTAACACAATATTTAATATACAAAATATACAAAAAATCTCATATTCTGATAATATTTTTACTGATCCACTTTATTTTACTCAAAGGATGATGTTTCATTGGACTGATAATTATAGATTTAGGATTACAGACCAGTTGCTTCAGTTATATTGTTCAGAGTTCGCCCTGTTGGCCGCGTATGCGTTCTTGAGTTATCATACAAAAACCATTTTACTATTTCGGGTCACCGTGACCTTGACCTTTGACCTAGTGACCTCAAAATCAATAGGGGTCATCTGCGAGTCATGATCAATGTTCCTATTAAGTTTCATGATCCTAGGCCCAAGCGTTCTTGAGTTATCATCCGGAAACCACCTGGTGGACGGACCGACAGACCGACCGACCGACATGAGCAAAGCAATATACCCCCTCTTCTTCAAAGGGGGGCATAATAAGAAGAATTTACTAAAGTTATTGAAATAAAATAGAGTCTTTCTAATTTAGAAAATACCAAATAAAAATAATCTAAATAATAAGAATAATTTAGAAAATAATGCCAAAATTTCTTGATGCTGGTGTTAAAAATAATTTAGAGTTAAATTATTTCAAAATTCCAACCTTTTTCAAGAGCTGTTACCTTTTCAAGAAAGCATCAAGATGTGATTGAATCAGCCAAAACAGCTTAGTTTATACAGTTCAGAAGAGATCACTGGCAGAGCAGTATATTTTTCCTCAGAACAGTCCATTTATCAATGATCAATATCTTCTCAAATTCCAGAGCAGAACTAAAAATAGATTACTGAACCAGGTTAAACAAGGGAGATAAATACTAGGGCTGTAACGATACATTCGAATATGCAAATTACTCGAATACGGCTGTGGACGAATCGTATTCGTTATTCGCCACCTACAGAACCAAATATTTGACAAATACAAACAACTAGTTTAAAAGTTTAATCATCTTAAACCCCTATATTTAAATGTTGTTCTCCTTATTCCAGCGTTTTTCATCATGTTTACCCGATCCACTATTTTACACAGTGAGATTATCAACAAAAATGGCAGGCACCAGTTGAATATTTACAACATTGAATTGAAAAATCTTTCGATGATTGTTTAATGTTTATTTAGGTAAATATGAGTGATTTGATGCTCAAACATACACACAAAGGATTAGCAGATGGAATTTCTTTTTTGTTTATCTTTACGACAATGATTGTGCAACTTATCAACAAACATGGAGCCTCAAGTTGCATAATTGTTCTACTCAAGGATTTTATTGGTACTAGTCATGTTTTAAAACCTGTGCCCAAAGTTAAAGAATTTCTAGTCAGTGTTTTGTTATTTCAAAGTGTTATATTTCATATTTTCAGTATGCAATGATACTCAATCAAATTGACAAATACTTATTGTTTCATACTACATAATGTCGTGTCATTTGTCAATATTACTTCTGTTCATTGAAATTCATACTCGTGAATAAATATTTATATTGGCCACCCTGTATTCGTGATACGTATAATATTCGTCACCCAGTGTATTCGTTACAGCCCTAAATAAATACTGCAAAATCATGTACATGTTGTCTTTCTTTCAGCTATCTCTTAGTTGATAGGCTTATCATAAGTGCTAATGGCTAAAACAGTTAAAACCAAACTTTACTACAAATTTCATGAAGATTGGGCAAACTAGAGTGTTAACAAGATTTTACTAAAGCCATATAAGGAAAAATGCCCCACCCCTCGCCAGCCATGTTTTTCAAGCAAAGGTTACCATTTTTTAACTCATCCAAGATATCATTGGGACAAATCTTTTGAGCAAGTTTCATGAAGATCTGAAAATAAATGTGGCCTCTAGAGTGTTAACAAGGTTTTACTATAGCCATATAAGGAAAAATGCCCCGCCCCCTGTCGGTCATGTTTTTCAACCAACCGGCATCACTTTCGAACTCGTCCAAGATATTATTGGGATGAATCTTCTGACCAAGTTTCATGAAGATCAGACAATAAATGTGGCCTCTAAAGTGTTAACAAGATTTTACTATAGCCATATAAGGAAAAATGCCCCGCCCCTTGGCAGCCATGTTTTTCAAGCAAACGTTACCATTTTCAAACACATTCAAGATATCATTGAGACCAATCTTCTGAGCAAGTTTCATGAAGATCTGAAAATAAATGTGGCCTCTAGAGCGTAACAAGGTTTTACTATAGCCATATAAGGAAAAATGCCCCGCCCCCTGGTGGCCATGTTTCTAACCAACCGGCATCATTTTCGAACTCGTCCAAGATATTATTGGGATGAATCTTCTGACCAAGTTTCATGAAAATGAGACAATAAATGTGGCCTCTAAAGTGTTAACAAGATTTTACTTTAGCCATATAAGGAAAAATGCCCCGCCCCTTGGCAGCCACGTTTTTCAAGCAAACATAACCATTTTCGAACTCATCCAAGATATCATTGAGACCAATCTTCTGACCAAATTTCATGAAGCACGTTGTGCTCAGGTGATCTAAAAAGACATGGCACAGTTGGCAGTTGGCACAGTACGACAAAAGGATACAGCACAGTAAGATGGACTGAGGACAGAATAAGGCATAGTTACATGATATAACATCTGCGCTAGTTTCATGATGATTTGGAAATGCATATGACCTAGTGACATGATTATTGTGTGCATTATGCTGTGTTATCATGATGATCAGTTTTGAAAGTTATTTGAAAATGCATGCTTGATAAAGTTATGCCCAAGAGAAAGTGTTTACAACTGGTTTCTTTACTTATCACCTATTTTATTGAATCGTGATATTGAACTTGCACTTGAGTACCTGAGCCCCGATTTGTTAAGCTACTTACATAATTTTCAAACTTTCCCACATTTTGTGACCTTTTTTTATTTAAAGGGTTTCACAGAAGACAAGTAAGGAAAACTACCCCACCCAACAATGGCCATTTGCTTCAATGGAACAAAACTGTTTTCAAACTTAGCCAAGATAACAATGTTCAAAGAAGATTTCACTATAGCTTTATAAGGAAATCTGCCCAGCCTCTTCCTGCCCTTCTTCCCCCAAATCATGTCTACGTTTTCCACACATGCAAAGACTAGATTGTTTCAATAGCATGCTGCATTTAAAAGAGGTAAATAATAGTTAAGGAACAAAACTTAAACCTCTCACAAATATACAAGACATCATTCATGCAAAAATGCCTCTTTTTTAACATGCAGACCCAGCTTGGAATTGGATTTGATACCAGTCAGGTCAAGGTATCTGTCCATAATAAACACTTTAAACAAGTCCCTTAAAGAAATATTTTAAATGCATGATGTCATAGTCAGCGTGGCAATTAAACAAGTAGCAGAGAGACAGTTTACCTAGAGTCATTGCCAGGATACTAACAGCATATACTTTAAATTATCCAAACTACTCTATGACTAGTTGCTGTAAGTACTACAATGTAAACTGACCACTTCCATGTATGGCCTCAGTAAGCCATCCACTGCAGCATCTGTGATAACCACCGTGCCCGGCTCCAGACCTGTAACAATCATAAACAGCACTCAACATCCCCGTGCTGTAACAATCATCAACAACACTCAACACTCCAGACCTGTAACAATCATCAACAGCACTCAACACTCCAGACCTGTAACAATCATCAACAGCACTCGACACTCCAGACCTGTCACAATCATAAACAGCACTCAACACCCCAGACCTGTAACAATCATCAACAGCACTCAACACTCCAGACCTGTAACAATCATCAACAGCACTCAACACTCCAGACCTGAAACAATCATCAACAGCACTCAACACTCCAGACCTGTAACAATCATCAACAGCACTCAACACTCCAGACCTGAAACAATCATCAACAGCACTCAACACTCCAGACCTGTAACAATCATCAACAGCACTCAACACTCCAGACCTGTAACAATCATCAACAGCACTCAACACTCCAGACCTGTAACAATCATCAACAGCACTCAACACCCCAGACCTGTAACAATCATCAACAGCACTCAACACCCCAGACCTGTAACAATCATCAACAGCACTCAACACTCCAGACCTGAAACAATCATCAACAGCACTCAACACTCCAGACCTGTAACAATCATCAACAGCACTCAACACTCCAGACCTGAAACAATCATCAACAGCACTCAACACTGCAGACCTGTAACAATCATCAACAGCACTCAAAACCCCAGACCTGTAACAATCATCCACAGCACTCAACACTGCAGACCTGTAACAATCATCAACAGCACTTAACACCCCAGACCTGTAACAATCATCAACAGCACTCAACACTGCAGACCTGTAACAATCATCAACAGCACTCAACACCCCAGACCTGAAACAATCATCAACAGCACTCAACACTCCAGACCTGTAACAATCATCAACAGCACTCAACACTCCAGACCTGTAACAATCATCAACAGCACTCAACACTGCAGACCTGTAACAATCATCAACAGCACTCAACACTCCAGACCTGTAACAATCATCAACAGCACTCAACACCCCAGACCTGTAACAATCATCAATAGCACTCAACACTGCAGACCTGTAACAATCATCAACAGCACTCAACACCCCAGACCTGTAACAATCATCAACAGCACTCAACACCCCAGACCTGTAACAATCATCAACAGCACTCAACTTCCAGACCTGTAACAATCATCAACAGCACCCAACACTCCAGACCTGTAACAATCATCAACAGCACTCAACACTCCAGACCTGAAACAATCATCAACAGCACTCAACACTGAATCATCACTAAATCATGTTTTTAAACACAATTAAAATACCTTTTTAATAGTACTAACTGAAAGATCAGCTCTAGTTGTGTCCATAGGTCTCTTCTAAATGTCACTGGACATACAAACAGGCCACACTCATGCCATGACACTATACCATATGTATCCAATCCTTCCAACTGCTGCCAAGATCACTACACTGTACGTACCTAGACCCCCACTTGTGCCTAAACGAAACAGCTTCACATCTTTGCAGCATGCATGGTACAGCAGTTTGAGCACTTCATGGAACACTATCGACATGCTGGGTATACCCATCCCGTGCTGCAATTATAGGAGCATACATTATTCACTCTAAGGTAAACTGTATGTACACCAGTAAGTCATCAAATGTATTATAACAATTAATATACAGAACCTTAAGAATCAATACAACACAAGGGGAAACCCTCTTTACTACAGAGCTATAAATATAGAGGCTCAATTTCATATCATTTTACGCTATAATAATTAATTTGATATTTGCCTAACTTCAAACTATGCATAGTTTTTTAACTGCATGTAACAGTAGAATGGCTTTCAAATTCTAAGGTATCCCAGACAAGGGCTACATACACAGCAGCTACCACACAATTGCTACATACACTGACAGACAAGACCGGTCCCACTTTGTAGAGGACGTATCTGTCCGAGCCGTGGGAGATGTTAGACAGGGTCATGCCAGCCTGGATGTTGATATTCAGCTCCTTCACCATGAAGTGGGCAAACTTCTCCATTCGTTTAGGAGAGCCACCGAAACACACGAACTGCATGTACAACAAAATGGCAAATGTTTTGTATGTTACTGCCATATATTATTACAACAAGCTGTCCCAAGGGAGCGTGCTTATCTATTCTTCACTTTTGATAGAACAATATACACTTTCTGTCAGTCACCTGATAATGAAGATCATTGTTGTTAGATATCTGTAGTAGTTGATATATATAGGATCTGGCACAGGTTGTCATATATCATACCATATTTTATTAAACGAGTTCAGGAATTTTGTCAGTAAGCGAGCCTTTGGCGAGCTTACTAACAAATTTTCTGGACGAGTTTAATAAAATATGGTATGATATGACGAGTGTCAGATCTTTGTTATCACGTGCTTTTAAATGATTAAATTAAATAAATATTTACCCAAACATAATGATTAATCCCGAATGTTGTTTACCTCTGTGACGACATTTGACGTTGCAAAGTAGTTTCAGCAAAATACCAAAATGCGATTGGTCAATAAATAAACGAAAACTAAGCCATTGAAAACGCTTAAAAATGTTGTATTACACATGTGCAATATAAAAAAATATGTAATGGTTGTATTACATGGGAAACAGGATAAAAAGTATATATAAACTCAAAGCTGAAAATGGAAAAATTAAAACAAGAATTGTGACCATTCCAAGAAACTAGATTTTCAAATAATTACCAATTAATTTCAATGAATTTAATTAAGTTTAAAGCAACTGCATGTTGCTTTTACACAAACAAGAGCTGTCAGAAGACAGAGCACCCGACTTTTTGAGTTCTTGACAGTATAACGTAAGCCATCATGTGGAAATTGTTCATATTCAATACGGTCAATAGTCATATTCTAATTGGAAGAGGACCATAATTGAAAAATATTGATTGCTTATGTTTAAAAGAAGTGGTACATTATGGACGATTCTGAGTTCAGGTATATTTTCCACAATCTATTGAACATTTGTAAAGACATAAAACAAACTAATAAGATATATATTTCAAGTTTGATAGCAATTGCTTGGTGGGACGGTCTTTCAAAAATAAAATAACAAAAATAAATAATTGGTTTTTTTACCATGTTTCAAAAAAAAAATATAAGGGAAACAAAATATTTTTAATTCTTTTTTTTTTTTTTTGGGGGGGGGGGGGTTCTGGGATAGGGCATGGGGGATGGTTCGGGTGGAGTCCATTGTGGTATGTCAGGTAAGTGTTGTTTTGTCAAAGTATGAATCAAATCTGATTCTAAATAAAGAAGTTATGCCAATTTAAGCAAATTTATTTATCTGACCTTCAGATTCAAGGTAATTCAAAGGTCAAGGTCAAATTCAACTTTCCAGGTACATTACCCTCATGATAGTAAGAAAGTATTTGAAGTCAGAAAGCAATAGCCTTGATACTTTAGAAGTAGAGTGCATCTACACACAAAATTTAACAAAATATTCAAAGTTACTTAGTCAAAAAAGGGCCATTATTCCGTCAAAATGACAACCAGAGTTATGCAACTTGTCCTGTACAGTCCCCTTATGATAGTTACTTATGTTCCAAGTCTGAAAGCAATAGCTATTATACATTAGGAGTAAAATGGACCAAAACACAAAACTTAACCAAATTTTCTAAGTATAAAACGGGCCATAATTCTGTCAAAATGCCAGTCAGAGTTACATAACTTTGCCTGCACAGTCCCCTTATGATAGTTAGTAAGTGTTGCAAGTATGAAAGCAATTGCTTTGATACTATAGGAATAAAGTGGACTTAGCCACAAAACTAAACTCAGTTTTCAATTTTCTAAGTATAAAAAGGGGCATAACTCTTAAAACAAGGGCTGTTTGTAAAACATGCATGTCCCCATATGGGCTCTTCGTTGTAGTGACAGCCATTGTGTGAATATGTTTTTTGTCACTGTGACCTTGACCTTTGACCTAGTGACCTGAAAATCAATAGGGGTCATCTGCAAGTCATGATCAATGTACCTATGAAGTTTCATGATCCTAGCCTTAAGCATTCTTGAGTTACCATCCGGAAAATATTTTACTATTTCGTGTCACCTTGACATTTGACCTAGTGACCTGAAAATCAATAGGGGTCATCTGCCAGTCATTATCAGTCTACCTATCAGGTTTCATGATCCTAGGCATAAGCGTTCTTCAGTTATCATCCGGAAACCATTTTACTATTTTGGGTCACCGTGACCTTGACCTTTGACCTAGTGACCTGAAAATCAATAGGGGTCATCTGCAAGTCCTGATCAATCTACCTATTAAGTCTCATGATCCTAGGCATAAGCGTTCTTGAGTTATCATCCGGAAACCATTTTACTATTTCGTGTCACCGTGACCTTGACCTTTGACCTAGTGACCTCAAAAACAATAGGGGTCATCTGCGAGTCATGATCAATGAACCTATGAAGTTTCATGATCCTAGGCCTAAGCGTTCTTGAATTATCATCCGGAAACCATCTTGTGGACGGACATACGGACCGACATGAGCAAAACAATATACAGTGAAAACTCTCTTTACGACCACCTCGGTATTCCGACCAACTCGCTAAGTCGACCACCATTTTTCAGTCCCGATTTGTTCCTTCTATATTTCAATGGTCGTTACACTCACTAATCCGACCAACCCGCTAATCCGCTATTACGACCACTTTAATCAGTACCAATTATCGATATTGTTCTTAATTGACACCCGCCAAACGACCAGTAATTTTCACACCTTACTTGATCTGATGTTGTGGTACTATCGGGCTTGTGTACGAAGCCATTCTGACCCAATTAACCACAATTAACGACAACGGTTTTTGGCATCGATTTGCGACACAGGTGTTAGATTTTCGGCACTTGTTATAATTTTTAACCCTTGATTGACAATTAGCTATTATTATTATTGAGTCTTTGATGGGTAAATTGTTAGTTGTTTGGTACACACTTTAAAGATTTATTACGGCGAATAATTTAACAGTTAGGATATTTGAGTAACACGGTTTTGTTCGTGATGGATATAAAAACCGACTTTTATACCATATCGTTATTCAAAATGGATAAGCGAAAACGGAAAGAGTTGTGTTTAAAAGAAAAGATTGATTTGATCGACGCAAGTGATGGGAAATCTCAACGACGATTTATTCGGCATTGGAAAGACTCGGGTTCAAGCTATTCTAAAAAGAAAATCTCGACTTTTATTCGACAAAATGCTAAGCAGACGACAATTGACTCATTCGTTAAGTAAACATCAAGGATCTTGATGAAAAGTACATATACATGTATTTACACTTCTTTAATGAACAACTTGAAATACTATCTTTGTACAATGTATAAATACAATGTATAAACGGATGACTGTTATATTGTATGCAAACAGATAAAAGTTCAGTGAATATTTACGTTGTTGTAATTATATGTCCATCAAATTCATGAAAACTCAGAATTAAGACCACCTCGCTATTAAGACCACTTTTGAAAAGTCCCACAAGTGGTCTTAATAGCGAGTTTTCACTGTACCCCCACTTTTTCGAAGGGGGGCATAATAATGCTGACAGAGTTAAGCACCTTGTCTTGTTGCCATAAAGAAGTATTCCAAGTTTGAGTTAATTATCTTTGATAGTGTTAAAGTAATTTGACTTTATAAAAAACTTTAACCAACGCCGACGCCGGGGCGAGTAGTGTAACTCATTTTTCTGCGAAAAGTCCAGCTAAAAATTATAGCATCATACCTTTTTTCCAATTTCAAGTTATTGAGCGGAAATAGTTTTTCTATTTTAAATAACAATAACCTTGATCAAACTGGCCCCAAATGCAATCCCATGCTAGGTCTGAATGTTTACTAACAAACTAACAGTACAATACCTCCATCTAAACTAAATAAGCAGAAAACTATTGTTACTTTCAGTAGCAGAGCCTTGAGCCCATTGGCCCCAAATGCCTGCCCCACAAGATCAACAGTAACGTACACACACAATTTCAGCACAATATAGCCAACCTAATTGACGTTTTTCAGCGCAAAATTATTATCTATTTTTAGCATTAGCGAACTTGACCTTCAAACAAATGTCCTGAAATGCAACCCCATGCTATTTCTGCATGTCAGTTAAAGATAGTTGCTGTACACAAAACCTTACACGGATAACCTAGGATAACCTAAGTACACTTGTACACAAATATAAATATCTGGCATAACTCCAGTGCCCCAGATAATTATTTGGGAAATAGGGTTTTCACCCATTGATTTTGAAAAAATAGGGTGATTTCATTCTTGAAATAGGGTGAAATGAGTTATAAAAATGCATACCTTAAAAACATTGCTGCTATACTTCTGTTGAAGCTGCACACTTGTATTGATTCAATAAAACTGTTAACTATCATAATTAACTTTAATAAACTGATGTTTCATAACATCTTTAATCCTTTAAACTGTTTGTGTTTGACATATATTTTGGCGCAACAATCACGGACGTCTTTCCACCTCTCTTAGACATTTTTATTACGCATCATAATAGAAACTGTAAGTACAGACACTTTACAAATACATGCACAATAAGCGACAGATTAAGTCAGATTGAAAATGCATGTTACGTCGTCGTTAATTATTTGGTCAGACGCTTTATTTAACTATGAAATCTAGTCCGCAGAGCGTTTGAATTACTTTGACTGTTTTCCTGCTCTGTCATCAAGGTGCTTGCTGAACGAAAGTGTCTCCGCGTTACGATAACAATTCTAAAGAATTTGCGTAAAAGTCCAATTGGTTGCGTTTTCAATATGTAAGGTATTGGATTTCTTTGCGTTTTTAAATATTTTAATAGGGTGAAAGACGCAGATATGCAGCTTATCTGGGGCACTGATAACTCTGTTAAATTGCAGGTCAGAGTTAGAGGCCTTAGTGAGTGTTACCATGACAACATCAGTGTAGCTATGTAAAAGATCTGAAGCAGAGCAGATTTTAATTTTAGAACATGTAGAATTTTATTTTTAAATTGACAAGCACAAGTGGGCGTCCCCTTTCGCCCAACCCCTTCCGCCCTGCCTTGCCGCTCAGTAAGGGACAATTCCTGGGAAAAACCTGGATTTTGTAATAAATTCTTACCAAGTTTCATGAAGATTGAGTCTTTAATGAGGCAGCTAGGGTGGAAAGATTTCAAAGATTTGACTAGATGATCTTGTTCATGGTTGTCCATGAACCAGAATCATATTAAACATTTTCAAGAAAAAAATTCTTACAGTGTTTCATCAAGATAAAGTAAAAAAGGTGGCAACTAATGTGTGTGTGTGTGTTTATAAGATTTGAGAACTTCAAGTTTAGTTGAGCTTGTTAAGCTAACAATGTTTATGGACCTTTTTAGAACCATGGTACCATGGAAACCTCACCTTGACATCCCCGAACATTGCGGGCAGATCATTCTTCTTGTCACTGAGGTCCAGATGGTACAGCACGTCCTCTGCAAGGTCGTCTATGTGCGGGTTACGGAGCACTATGGGACCATCCCTGGAAAAAGAGAAACAAACTGTGAAGGGACATCTCTTAAAAAAGTCAAACAAACAGAGAAGGTTATGCAGCATAATGGGACCATTTCCAGAGAGAGTGCAGACAGGGCAGGGTTTTACGGGACGCGTCAAATACGCATAAAATGCAAGTCAGGGCCTATAATATTTGTTAATTTGCGTCCCATGGGACACACAATCATTTTGATGTATAGGTTCTCGTAATATCAACAAGAAACTCTGAAAGACAACTGCAGTACGTAATTTTTTAGAAGGATGTACGAGTTGTCTCGCTTGTTGATTTATCGACCAATCCTGTTATCACGCACCAACTGTTGCTAGGTGCAAAGTCACGAATTGAGATTACATTGCGTAAATGTGAGCTATTTATGTCGCTATGAAAGAAAAGCTTACTGAGGTAACGATAGCTTATTATCTGGCAAGCAAGATTTAACTATAAAAATAAATGCAATCTTTTATTTTATAGGTGTGTGTTAAATCTTGGCTATTGTTTCCATAATTAATCCATTACAATACTTTTAACCAATTGACTTGACACAGCCAGCATATTTAGCATACATTCCCTGCTTGTAAATCAAATGGCACGCATTTAAATATTCCCTTTTTCGTCTGCAAAAATGTCAAAACAAGGTGACCTACGAGCATTCTATCAAACTAAGTTATATTAGGATCCCCATTTTTATTGACAGGAAATTATAAACTAGAGTCCTAGGGACCCCTTAAATTTGACATGAATGTAAAACCCTGCAGGGGGAGTAACAGAGTACAACTTGACCATCCCTAGAAAAGAGAGAAATAAGAAACATGCAATAACTTCACAACACCATGCAGGTATTCATCATTTTAGTTACTAATTCTATTTCACTAAGAGTGTCATATCACAAAAATATGTAAGTAAAAACCTGTTTAAGTAAAGATTGGAAAAAAATCTCAACTGATTGCTCTCATTTATCCTTTGATCTTAAATATTTATTTTGATCTTCAACCACACGCTGGGTATGCGGATACTTTGATAACAGATGGCACTTCGATACCAGATAACAACAAAAGCCACACCGGAGAGGTAAGTTCATCAGGTTTTTTAAAAGTTATATCATAAAGATTAGTTTTTTAGACAAGGCGCATGGTCGAGTTTATAAATGGTGTATCCTTTTCTATTGCAAAGAAAAACATCACGGAAGAATGGTAGATTTTTGTCCAAAAAATAGAAAATTCGGTCGGAAAACAGCATAAACTGGATGAACAGTAAACATTTCAACAAAATAAAACTACTTAGAAATATTGCAAGATTTTTTTTGATTTTCCAGTATGTAGAGTAATCACTGTGCTTCAAATACTGAAATTTTGATAGTATTCAATGAAATATAAACGAAGAAAGAGCATGTTTTAATAGGTGGTATTCATGAAGTTGCGGATACTTTGATTCCTGATATAGGACACTTCGGAAAACAGAGACTTTCAATAAATTGGGCACTCTGATAACCGAGTTTTATCTTCTACCTGAAATGCATTTATGTATATTATGGCTATTCTTACCAAACATTTTGAAGTACGAATCAATTTGCATTGTCAAGCCAGACACATTGGGAATCTATGCATAACGTAATTACATAAACATGTAAAATATAACCAATGGCGTTGATCGTTTTCAAAAATCTTATTACTATTAATTTATATCATTAATATAATAAGTGCAAATTTTAAATAAGATTCAAATGCTTATTTCTGAAGTAATATATTTCAAGTGATGACCGAATAAATGTCTAAATAATAAACTTGTTTTTAAGTGGTAAATTGAGATTAAGAGAAATGAAAATACAACGGATCATGTGGCTCAACACGACTGTGTTCAATTGAACTTATAGCAGGACTCTAGATAAGGGAAGCAAGGGGACTTAAAGCGGCCAATACACCTCATAAAATCCTTTGTCATTGGTGCTCATTATATCGCATCATGAAGACCTTACGCACTAATGCGTAGCCACAAAATTTAAAAGAGATTGGAAAACTCCCTTTATATTGAGCTTTACACTTACCTTTCCCTTTTATTATCATATTCCAAAGGGATAAGAACATGTTTCGGTAATTCGTTTTTAATTTACGTCAGTACATACATTTTTATTTATTTCCTGCTTAATAGCAGTATTCCACAGCGAATTCTGCATTTCTGATTCACTAAATAGAGTGTGTTATATCTGGTAAAAAGTGTCGAGTCATCTGGAATCGAAGTGCCATTGTCTTTGAGATGATCGGTCCATGACCCAGAATCACAAATGAACTTTGTTTATTTGCGTATCTGGAACGGTGAAATGACGTCATATTAAAACCAACTGTTCTCGTCGTTGCCTAACCATTGGGTTACGCGTTTTCTACTTACATGCCGTTATATTTTGTAACAAAGATGAATTAATATTTAACCCACATTTCTTCAATAAGAGTACACCGGTGTTAATTTTTTTTATTGTTTTACTTAACAAGATGTACATCAAAACGAGTATCTGTTCATTAAATTAAAAATGAATGCCGATGAATAAACGGTGGGAAATTTTCCTCATGCACTTCATGCCGACGCACGTTGAATGTTCAAGACGATTAGGGGCATGATCATGCAAGAAATCGCGGGAAACTTTTCCCGAGCACTTCGTGCCGATGCGGGTTAAATATTCAAGACGTCTAGGTCTTACAGGTGTATTGTTAGGTCTACGGTACTGTGAATAAGGGCCATCTGGCGCACGTGATACAAATACGAGTCTTTTTCAGCAGCTTTTAATGAGTTTTGCAACATCGTAATGTAATGAACTAAAATTGGATTCTGTTGACATCGACTGTCGTTTAAATGTTTACTGTTTTTGTAAAAGTTTTTGAACAAAACCTGAAACGCCATCGTTTAAACGTTTAAACGTGATACCCTTAGTCACAGGATGGTTACGAGTTATGTAACTTTGTGAGCACTTATGTAATGCGGAAATATTTATTCCACAATCGCTTATTTCCGGTCAGGTTGACACTGCTGACTGGTTGTAATTCAATTAAGAAAAGCTATTGCCGTTTACTTGAATCATTTTATAAACATTTTATTCAACAGTAGGCTGTTTTACACTAAACAATTTAGAAATATGAAAATGTATCAATTTTATATTTCATTTCATTAATATTGTGTATCATTCATTACTGTTTTATTTTCATTTTTCTGACATCGTTTTAATACATTAAGCCTGAAAATGATTAATCTTGATAAATGAACTCCGCAAATAAGAAAGGTTAATCTTGATTTTGAAGATTATTCTGAATTTGTTTTTTTAGCTCCATAAACTTATAATTAAAATTATTTCCTTATTATTTCCATAGACTATCCATTTGATATTTGCTAACATATCTTTAATATGATTATATAGAGTGAATCATTATGGAATCTTGTTTTGATATGAAGTTCCCATTTGAATTACATATTTTTTTGTTAATTGTTAAAAACATGCATTAAATACTCCCACTGTGAAATAAAATATATCAAACAGTTCAACCAGCTTTGATTACTGACCACTGATATTTACATCTGGCATACAGTGAGTGAGCACAGTGAGAGGGTCAGTAAGCTGAATGGTAAATAGTTACACACTGCAAATATCTGGGGTCTAACAAATTCTAAAGCAGAACTAACAAGATGTGTTTGTGAAACACAATGTCCCCCTATATGACCTTTGACCTTGTAGGATGACCTTGACCCTTCACCACTCGAAATGTGCAGCTCCATGAGATACACATGCATTTCAAATATAACATTGCTAGCTTCAATATTGCAGAAGTGACATTACATGAGCAATTTTGACACATATATTTGACCTTGAAGGATGACCTTGACCTTTCACCACTCAAAATGTGCAGCTCCATGAAATACACATGCATGCCAAATATCAAGTTGCTATCTTCAATATTGCAAAAGTAGTAATAAAATTAGCGATTTGGGCCACATATATTTGACCTCTGACCTTGAAGGATGACCTTGACCTTGACCTTTCACCACTCAAAATGTGCAGCTCCATGAGATACACATGCATGCCAAATATCAAGTTGCTATCTTCAATATTGCAAAGTACTCATAAAATGAGCGACTTTGGCCACATATATTTGACATCTGACCTTGAAGGATGACCTTGACCTTGATCTTTCACCGCTCAAAATGTGCAGCTCCATGAGATACACATGCATGCCAAATATCAAGTTTCTATCTTGAATATTGAAATACTGCAAAAGTGTACATTAAATGAGCGATTTTGACCCATATATTTGACCTTTGATCTTGAAGGATGACCTTGACCTTGACCTTTCACCACTCAAAATGTGCAGCTCAATTAGATACATATCATGCCAAATATCAAGTTGCTATCTTCAATATTGCAAAAGTTATTGCAAATGTTAAAGTTGGCGCAAACCAACAGACCAACCAACAGACCAACAGACAGGGCAAAAACAATATGTCCCCCACTACTATAGTGGGGGACATAAAAATAGATTGGGAAATATGTCTCAGCAGGTTAAACAATGGAGATAGATACAGCAAAATTGTGTACATGTTGTCTTCATTTCAGCTTTCTCTTAGTTGATAGGCTTACCATAAGTAATAATGACTAAAACAGTTGTTAATTATAAAAATTCTGTGTTATGAAAAATTAAATAAAACAGTTAATGGCACATAATACTGACATAATAAAACCAAACTTTACTACACAAGACACAAATGTTCTGACCAAATTTCATGACGATTGGGCAACTGAATTAAATAAAACTAGAGTGTTAACAAGGTTTTACTATAGCCATATAAGGAAAAATGCCCCGCCCCATTGGAAGCCATGTTTTTCAAGCAAACATAATTATTTTTGAACTCATCCAAGATATCATTGAGACAAATCTTCTGACCAAATTTCATGAAGATTGGACAATAAATGTGGCCTCTAGAGTGTTAACAAGGTTTTACTAAAGCCATATATAGCCATATAAGGAAAAATTCCCCGCCCCTGGTGGTCATGTTTTTAAAGCAACAAAAACCATTTTCGAACTCATCCAAGATATCATTGGGACAAATCTTCAGACCAAGTTTCATGATGATCAGAAAATAAATGTGACCTCTAGAGTGTTAACAAGGTCATACATTTCAATATAACTTAAAATAAAACTTAAGAAAACACTGTATTATGTGAATTGGGAAAAAGACATCAAACTGGGAATGGACATCATTTTTATGATTTTCTCAAACAAAACTATTCATTTCATGATCTACATAAATTTGTGTAATATATTATCTATAATTTAAGCTTAATAAGAAATTTTCCATGACTTTTTCATTAACAGTGATTGAATTTTTATCATTTAAAGTGTATTTTTAAACCGTGTTTATGCGCGGCATGGACACAGTTTTATTTCATGAGGAATTTTTTTTAAATTAATAAAAAAATCCAGTTTTAAAGTAAAATCAATTTAAATGATGCTATTCTATATGCAAGTATATGTTTTAATTATAATTTGTAAAACTAGATAAATACAACATATAAAACTGCATATTATGCACTTTTGAATAAACACAATTTATTCCCAAATTGATGTCTTATTCCCAATTCACATAAAACAGTGTTAGAAGAACATGTGTCGAAAAATGCGAAATAAGTGAGATATTTAATTCTGAAATCGAAAATGTCTGTACAGTCAAATTCGCCAGAATGTATATCATGCATATACGATGTGAATCTTAATTTAGTTTAATGGTTGTTTTTAAATTCCTGCAGCGATGTCCATTCATACTACACACGAACACTAACTCCGATCCTAATAAAAAGACGAATTCTTTGGTTATTGTAGGAAAATATGTACGAAATCAGGGCCCTCAATCTATCAAATCTGCCGCCGAATTTCGGCTGTAGTCCCCCACCTGAAAAGTTTATTTTTTTCCCCCCAAAACAAATTTTTTCTCCCTCAGAAAATGTAAAAAAAAATCACAAAAAACTTTTTTCTGTTATAAAATCCACATCCAAATTTAATGTCCGAAATTTACGCAACTGCGGAAAGCGTCTGAATCGTTCAGAACTGTTATTTGTGTAAATGTTTTGTTTCATTTACATTTATTCTAGTCAATAAATGCTTTATTCAAAATGCAGTCTTTAGTTTTCAAAGAATATTTATTTGTACAGTAATTTACAGATAAAGACAATCTGGATCAAACATCTTGTTAAGAACTATATCTGAAAGTTAGTACTATGTCGTCATGCATTTCACACTGCTGATACCTGAAAATAATGACATTCTCAAGGAGTTAAATATTCAATTAAGTGTTGTGGTAAGAAAAAAAGCCTACCTCTGACCCACATTTAAATTAGATTACTGTTATGTAGATTGAGTAAAAGTCCACCTTTCTGTTTATAGACAGTCACATATATAGAAATATATATTTATAAGAGTAAAACACAGTTGTTGTTTTTTTATAAAAATTCCCCCATTTCCAAAAAAATTCCCCCTCCTAAGGGCTGCGGACCCCTTCCCCCAAAGTAGTGTGAGGGCGCTGGAAATATCTTCGTCACCATCGGCTCGGGGCGCTAATTTGTCTTTGCTGCATTTTATGAAATTCGTCTTCAATATCTTGCCTATTTTGTGTTATTGTAACATGTATTTATCAATATATTACAATTTAACACATAAAAAAAATCGTATAGTCTCGCTTTAATTGTTTGACAAAAGAATGCCATATTGTACAGAATCATCAAACAATACAAAACATATTCAAAAGTTTGCTATCTTCCAGAATGTGAAACTATCATTTATAATTAATTCCACTTAATCTTCTTGTGCTTAAAACAAATATTTTAAAAAGGGAGACAACTCTGTCAATTCAACATAATTTTTCATTTGCAGTTACTTCCCTTGACATGATAAACTATATAGTGTTAAAAAGCTGTTATTACTATACAAATATAAGGAAAATGACCCCCCCAGCGGCCATGCTTTTTTACCGATCCGAACCATTTTCGAACTCAACTGTCATATCCAAATAAGACAAATCTTCTGACCAAATTTAACCAAGATTGGACAATAAATGTGACCTCTAGAGTGTTAACAAGGTTTTACTATAGCCATATAAGGAAAAATGCCCCGCCCCTGGCGACCATGTTTTTCAACCAACTGACATCATTTTTTTTTTAACTCCTCCAAGATATTATTGTGATGAATCTTCTGAGCAAGTTTCATTACGATTGGACAATAAATGTGGCCTCTAGAGTGTTAACAAGATTTTACTATAGCCATATAAAGCCATATAAGGAATAATACCCCGCCCCTTGGCAGCCATGTTTTTCAAGCAAAGGTTGCCATTTTTTAACTCATCCAAGATATCATTGGGACAAATCTTCTGAGCAAGTTTCATGAAGATCAGAAAATAAATGTGGCCTCTAGAGTGTTAACAAGGTTTTACTATAGCCATATAAGGAAAAATGCCCCGCCCCCTGGCGGCCATATTTTTCAAGCAACCGACATCATTTTCGAACTCCTTCAAGATAATATTTGGATGACTCTTCTGACCAAGTTTCATGACGATCGGACAATAAATGTGGCCTCTAGAGTGTTAACAAGATTTTGCTATAGCCATATATAGCCATATAAGGAAAAATGACCCGCCCCTTGGCAGCCATGTTTTTCAAGCAAACATAACCATTTTCGAACTCATCCAAGATATCATTGAAATCAATCTTCTGACCAAATTTCATAAAGATTGGACAATAAATGTGGCCTCTAGAGAGTGAACAAGGCAAATGTTGACGTCACATGACGGACAACGGGCGACAGACAAAAGGCGATCACAAAAGCTCACCATGAGCATGTTGTGCTCAGGTGAGCTAAAAAGCTGAAGAACTCAACTCTCGCGCCTGGCTTTTGTTGTTATCTGGTATAGAAGTGCCATCTGTTATCAAAGTATCCGCATACCTGGCGTGAACCAAGGGAATTGATATATAATTATATAGAGTCCTTAATTAGCTCAAGACTTTGTATGACCTTTGACCTTGATTTGTGATCATATAAGAAATCCATATCACAGGGAAGAGGCATTTTTTATTTACTATTTATAGTATATTGTCTAGCAGGGGTTTTCCTGATATGTAAAAATGGCTGTAAAACGGACCCGATCCGAAAGCAACCGGACCTGATCCAAAACTGAAATTGTAAAAAAAATCCCAATTCCCCCCCCCCCTTACAACTACAGTCCACTCTCGTTATCTCGACATCGGATATCTCGATATTCTCGATATGCCGAAGTAATCTCGATGTCCCAACTTTTTGCCTTCTTTATCTATATAAATAAACATCGCATATCTCGATTTTCGTTATGTCGAACAATTCGACATCTCAATATAAAATTTGGTCCCGAGTCCCGATTTTACATGTATTTACTGTGGTTTATCTCGAAGTGCAAATAACTGTTCCAGTGTCGGCAAAAGGTGAGAACTTTTTTTTTTGATACTTCACTGTCCCGCTTTGCCCGGCTGCTCCCGATACTGTGCGGTAGGAAATTGATCCGTTAATTGCATCAATGATCACACGTGTGTAATGTCGTTAGCCATTAACACTTGAGTAAGGCCTGTCACTTTAACATCAATAAACTGCAATTAATACACAGCCTGCTGAAAGGCCGAACGACTAATTGTTTTTACAAGCAACATTCCAAACTGCATTGAGTTATATTTTTGCGTATATAAACCGTCGCAAATTTGCAGAATGTTGTTCTATCATTGAACTCCAACAGCCATTATCATGGCTAACTTGAAAGAATGTTTTGAGTTGTCGGTCGATTGAACTTTGCATTTCAAACTACAAAATGTACATGTACTCATGCAATCTCTGTAATACGTAAAACGTCATTTTAAGCATTTAAATGGCAAAATAAATCGTGCTTCGTAAAAACGCGTATATATCAGGTAGATAGTATTAGGCCACACGGTGACAGTTTTAGTTAGACCACTTAGCAGGTATTAAGATGTTAAAAACAATGAAAATTTTCGTCTCCTTTTTTCTTTGAAAACGCCTAATCGGATATCTCGAACTCTTGTTATCTCGATATTTTTTCTTGTTCCCGCCAACTTCGAGATAACGAGAGCGGACTGTAATAAGAAATACATTTTTTATATGTATGCTTAGTTTGCTTGATATTACATCTTAAATGAACGAAAATGAACACAATTTTTTCTTTTTTTTTTTTTTTTTTTGCGACCCCAATAAAAAGTTGAGTGTCGGCGCCAATTCGAGAGACACGGTCGGGCGATTTTTGGTCTTACCAGGTAAACTATTTAAATGTTTCTCATATTTTTAGCATTTTGTTGTAGTATACAGATCTCTGTATTTTTAATTGAAGTACTGAAACTTTATCTGCATGCCTATAGTGTAAGTACAAAACTAAATATGAATACTTGTAAGTCTACACTGTTTCTATACATTCAAACACTGCACAGCTTGTACATGTTACATAAGCTCTAAATATAATGTGTATAAAACTGTTAATATAAAACTACTGAAACATATAAACTCGTAATGCGTTGCAATCCCACTTTTATGGGGATTGATATTATTCTGCAGATATCATGCTAATGTAAATGCAACATTGTTGAATGTTCAATATGCATAAACACCTGTCATTTCATAATTTCAAAATCTCAATTAATAATAATAAGTGTGATAACACAAAACACAGTTTTCAGTTGTTCACTTGCTGCTGTAAAATGAGATTTTAAATGATTTTTTATTTAAAACAAATATCTGTAACAAAATATGAATTTGATTTAATGTTGAATCGCTTAAAATTTACAAGGAAGTAAAAAGATTCCGAAATATTACTGGTTTGATACAATTGAAGTTTATTTGATACACATGTTCAGGAAAAAAAATAAAAGTACCATCATTATCAACAATCAACGAGAAATAAGAAAGATGTAGGATTTATACGCTTAACATGTCTTATTGTATAAAACAAGTGAAGAGTTGATTGAACGCTGAACAGAAACCACTTATCCTTTAAGTTGCTGCAAAATATACGTACAACTAAGATCTATGACGCAAATGTACCATTTCTCCTAAAGATGTTACCAAAATTCTCCCTATTTGGCTTTAGGGAGAAGTGACTTCTCCCTAAATTTTGAGCCTAGCTAGACCCCTGAATTTTTTTCCAAATTTACAATATTTTTTAACAAAAAACTGAACATGAACTTATTGCCCAAATTTATTCAAAATAGGATTTTAAAATAGGAGTTCTCATGAGAAGAAGTCATTGACCGACAAAAAATTTTGAATATTTTCTCTGTTCCAAATTTCAGTATAAAAATGTCAACAGGAATAGTGTGTTGAAACTTTGTCATGTTTTTTTAGTTGCTTGAAAAGGATAACCTCCGTCAAGGTGTCATTCAGGTAAATTTAATTTGTTTTTGAAGTTTATTCATCGCTTTCCTTAATTTTTCACCAAAGACGTCTGATTAGGAATGCGCAATGATCAGCTGCACAGAACTGCGGTTGTCTTTATGAAGGGGTACATAATTATGGACTCCCAGAGCCATCATGGCACAAATTATCAAAGGCTCTGGGAGTCCGTTTATATTGACTAGAGGTAGTACTAGTTGCAATCATCCAACTCACAGCCATTGACCCTCTGTGTCACTGGGAGTTGCAACTGGTAACAAGATTTTTGCCGCCCCGAATCCAGGCGGTATTTTAATCGGTCATATTAGCAACATAAACTATTTTCTGGCATAAATAAACACAAACAATTTACACATCATTTAAAAAGAGGTTCATGAACACAAAACATAGTATTTAACACTCAAATATAGTAATTAATGTATCACGTTTATAATGGGTGTAGAAAGTAAGATCCAGCATCCAAACTGGACAGCCCAAACAGTATACACCAATCAGGTGTGTATGAAGCGCTTTTTGGACATCACTATACATATCTACCAGAGGCTGGAGGAGTAATTAGGCATTGAATATCAAATAAGAAATGATCCACCTACCAAACACTGGTCTCACCCTTATTAAAATGAAAACGGAAAATTTGTAAAAAAACTTCATTAAAAAATTATGAAAAGTTTAAGTTCATTCAATCTACATTTGAACTCATGCCTATCAGCTTTGTTAACCACTAGTCTATCCACTGCACCACAGTTATTGGTGGTTGTAAGGGGATTAAATTGGGATTATGGAATTACCATAATATTGAATAAGATATAAATTAAGAAATTAGCCATGTGATTGTTTACTGTTATATTGTTTTGTAAGGATAAATAAATGTTTTGAGCAGCTAATTGCAGAAGCCTCTACAGCACAGTGGTAAGTGCAGTAAACTTGAGAGGCTTAGGAAATTTCAGGTATGGGTTCAAATACTGTTCTCAACATATTTTTAAATTGTATATTCCTATGATAAAATGTTAAAGATAAGTAAATGTTTCGAACAACACTCTACAGAAGCCTCATTAGCTCAGTTGGTAGAAGACCGGTCTATAGAAGCTTCACTGCTCAGTTGGTAGAGCACACACATTCACTTACAAGCACTGTCACACAACCATGGTCACACAACCATGGTCACTCAGGCATGGTCACACAGGCACATTCACACAACCACAGCCACACAGGCATGGTCACACAACCACGGTCACACAACCATGGTCACTCAGGCATGGTCACACAAGCACAGTCACACAACCATGGTCACTCAGGCACGGTCACACAACCACAGTCACACAGCCATAGTCACACAACCATAGTAACACAGGCACAGTCACACAGGCACGGTCACACAACCATGGGCACACAGGCACGGTCACACATCCACAGTCACACAGGCACTCGAACAGGACTGTCAAACAGGCACAGTCATACAACCAAGTTCCCACAGGCACTGTCACACAACCACAGTCACACAACCATGGTCACTGTCACACAACAACGGTCATGTGAACAACCTGTCAATAATGACTAATTGCCTGTATCAACACAACATTAACAACAACAGTTTATAACCAAGTGTGAAATGTGTACAGAATAATTCATAGTCATCAAAAACATTTCCATATTACCCTACATTATTTTTGTATAAAAATGTGTACACAAAAGGTTTTAAAATATAATATACTGTGCTGAATGCAATGTGATTTTTCGAAAAGAATTAAGTGCTTTCTGACAAAAATGTAACATAAAATTCAGCCAAACTAGTATTATCTCAAAGTCACACAAACAGAAAAAAGCACACATATCAAACACTTATTTAAAGTCAACATACAATTGGCAACAACAAGTTTTAATTTATAACACATAAAAAGCTGAAGAACATATAAAGATGATAACAAGCTTAATATCTGTACGTATTCTGTTTTCAAGTCTCCACTCTTTACTCTGTGCATTTAAATGCATTACTTGTACTCCATGAAATATGCATGAGTGACACATTATAGATTAGATCAAGGTAGTTAATTCTATATTTTTGAAAGATGACACATAATAGGTAGATTAAATTAGCTTTACATATTTCAATGTTGGCAGGTCCAGGGCTTTTTTTCCTTCTGTTAGAATGGCCGGGAAATTTGCAACTCAAAATTTTCACAATATCAAGAAGTTTGCGACTCAATTTTTCACAATTTCAAGAAGTTCCCAACTCAATTTTTCACAATTTTAGAAAGTTTGGGACTGGTTTTTTCACAATATGGGGGGGGGGGGGTGCCAAGGCCACTTCACAAAAACAGGAAAAAAAAGCCTGAGGTCTATGTATAAATTCTTATAAACTAAACATAATCTATAAATATCTAAATTGCATTATGTTGCCTTTTCTAAGAAAAGTAGAAATGTATCAATGACACTGATTCGGCAGTGTTGGACACTAATCTGAGTAAGGAGTCCAAGAACTCCTAACTTTTGAAATTTAGGAGTCCCGACAGATTTCAAGGAGTCCAACAATTAAAACTCTTTTTTATATCATTTTCGGCTAAAAACACATGTCAATCCATGACATGTTAAATTTTTATTGCATGTTTGTTTTTTAAGATCGAAGTTGTAAGTGACTGTTGTTCAATATTTGTTATATCACATTGCAAAATATTTGACGCATTCCAGTAATATTTAAGTTGATCATTTACTTAATTATTGTAAGATTTCAACATATACTATTTTCTATTATGCATTACAATTGCTTGTTTAACCTCGACGTTAGGTTTAAAAAACATTCTTGGAGCCTTCTGTTTTGTTTGTGTCATAGTTAATAAATCACATCGTAAGGGTGTAACATTAGTTAAAAACCATATATTTCTCATTGCTTTATATATATTCTTTATAATATTTAGAATGTGGAAATTGGGAAACGTAATATACCGGTAATTCTAATTTTATTTCATCATTGGGATTTTACACCATGAAAACATGTTAGGACAATATTTTGCATGCAAAGCACAATTTCCACGAGGATTACACCCTGTTGCCTTCATCAGTCTCTTAACTTGCCACGATTTTATCGTGGAGGAGTATACGGTAGGAACCGATTAGTGTGGTTGGTATGACAATGCCTACAAACTGAATTAAACCACTGAAATCATCGATTGATAGTGACAAGGGTCATTCACGCTCAAATGATTCACAGATCTTCAGTACCTTGGGGCCATAAAATGTACAATGTGAAAAAAAAAATCCGTTACTCACTGTGATGATTTTTATAGTAATGAGAAACTGTGGGGCAAAGCTAGTTTACTACAGCAAAAATATTTGTGAAAAAAACGGCCACGATCGTTTCATAGTTTGCATGTTCTCCTATTACTACATGCACGGACAGTGACAGGGAACCAAAATAAATAATTTCAGGTCCGTTTGCTTTTGTCCATGTGTTCAAGCAGAATGATTTGTTGCACATTTTTCGGATCCACAAAAGTTCGGACATTCTGATCTTGCGAAACAAATAAGGAAATCAACTGATTTTTCTAAATTTCAAAGATGATTTCAAAGGAGTCCGTTGGACTCCTCTGACGCAAAAACAATGAGTCCCAGTCTCATTTTAAAGAGTCTCGGACTCCCGGACTCCCATTTATGTCGAACGCTGAGTCCCCCACAAAACATGTTTGGACATAGACTAATCTAATGATATATAGTCAACAAAGGACAATTGTTTTTCAATTCAGCATTATTTTTTTATTCTCAACATCAACATTACAAACGAGAGGGCCTGTAAGGCCCAAAGTCGCTCACCTGAGATACAAAGGAACTGACCTGCTAAGTGCAGCCCCAAGAACAAAATGTTCTGACCAAGTTTCAGGAAGAGTGAACAATAAATGTTACTTTTAGAGTGCTAACAAGGTTTTACTACACATGTATAGCCATATAAGGATAAATTCCCCACCCCTGGTGGCAATGTTTTTTAACCGACCGGAACTATTTTTCGAATTGATCCAAGATATCATTAAAACAAATGTTCTGACCAAGTGTTAACAAGATAGGACAATAAATGTGAGTTTTAGAATGTTAACAAGTTCTTACAATAGCCATATAAGGAAAAATACCACACCCCATATGGCGGCAATGTTGTTCAACCAATCAGATCCATTTTGGAACTCATCCAAGATATAAATGAGACCAATTTTCTGACTAAGTTTCATGAAGATGGGAAATAAATGTTACCTCTAGAGTGTTAACAAGGTTTTACAATAGCAATATATAACCATATAAGGAAACATGCCCCACCCCCTGGTGGCCATGTTTTTGTACAAGTAAAATTTCAAAAGTTCCATCATTTCCAAACGCTGAATCAGTCGTTGTTGGCTATTTTTTTTTAAATTAATTATGTTCACATGTATGTCAATTTTTTGTTAAATGGCCTCTATATTATCGAAACTCATACTCAAAAAGCATGTTGATGCAGTTTTTTAAAAGAGAAGATTGTGTAAGATAAACAATATCGTTTAACTGTATCGCAATTTGGGCAGGAATAACTCGGGTACAGTCTAATATCGACCGGGTATGTTTAAGTATATTAACTGTACCCGGGGAACATGTAAATATACTCAAGAATACCCGGGGTACATGTAAGTAGTACCTAAGCCGACTATCACCAATCAAGCATTAATGATAGTTAATAATTTATATATTTTTATAATATAAATACCGGTAATACACATTTGTAAAGCTTAACTAAATTACTAATAAAGAATGTTTTTATAGATAAAATTAGAAGCTTTTGCATACATGAACAGTGTGCGAAATTCGCAATAGCCCGAAGGGTTTTGGCTAGTGTCACTAGTAGTGAACATCCATTCGGACTAGTGGGAATTAAATAATTTATATAGTCGGCCTAGTAAGAAATTTTACTTTATATATATATGTATAAGAATTTGGGCTATAACTTTAGAATCCGAATTTCGCTTACTGCATGAATTCTAATTGGTAACACCTTCGTCTTAAAAGGAACGCAATTCGGTAGACTCATTACAGTTGGAAGTGCTGTGAAAAACAATATTTATTTCAATTAAAATGCCTAAAAAAAGCAAATCAGAGCGAATCGTCAGGATCGAATCCTTCAGGGTCGAACTGTTAAGGGGGCGAATAGATGGGAGATTGTTTGGGGTGATTTTTGTCAAATTATGATTTTTAATAGCGAATAGTAGTATACAGTACATTTGATAAACACTTACCTGGGTGTTATTCTCCCACTGATATCTTTTTCAAAATCTGCATCCAGAAATTTGGGGTATTTAGTCTGAGATGTCGACATGTTCAATGCACTAACACGTTAATTTATGCAGACTTCGGCAACACTTAATTTCTAGCCAGATACTTTCGATTTGCCTTTGCGAATATTTTAAGTGTCAACACGGATGTGACTATGTACAGTAATGAGTATGAATGTAACGTCGCGCTTTTAAATGGCCAATAGTAGTACTTCGGGAGGATTCGATTTCTTAACTTCAGTGAACAAACTGTCAGCCAGTCAGGCGAGTCAGTCGATAACGCCCTTCAGGCCTGCTATTCGCCGAAAAAAAGACAACCATTGATGGGTGATTTTAGCGCGAATGGAAACACAGGATCTACGGGAATCTACCGGAATCAATTCTAAAAAACAAAACAAATTTGTTTGTATAGGTCCCTGTTTGTTTGTTTGTATAGGTCCCTGCATAAATAGAGGATATTTGTTTCTGTCAGTGTAAGATCGTTTGTTATTTCAAAGACCAAAGACCTAGATCTTTGCAAAGAATACCTGTATTCTATAGGTCTTTGGTTATTTCACAAGTGATTATAGGAACTATATGTTCATGAGTGGCGCCGCAACGAGTGAAAATATTAATTTCTATGATAACGAGGGAAATAACAAACGATCTTACACTGACATGAACAAATTTTCTGTTTCTTTTATGCCCCTTTTTCGAAAAAATAATTAACAGCTGTTCCCTTTCGCTGAAAAGTTACCCTTTCTCCCGTGGCGTGCCTCAATACATTAATTTCAATACACAAAATGACGTCATAATTCCAGCGAAATTCTCCAGTAAAACTCTTTTACAATGTAAATAAACGATTAAAAAAGCATAAAATAAAAAGAAAATTTGTTGGATTCGGTGGAATACCGATTTTAATTCACTCGTGAGCATAAAAAAATATGATAATCTAAATATGATAATCTAAAAATAATCTGGTTCTAGGCCCAGGAAACGGACTCGAGAGCGTTTATATAAGCCTAAGGCTTTCGATGCAATCGAGCTAAAATAAATAGGTTTAAACTAAAATAAACTTGAAATATAAAAAGTAGTTCAGATAATTTGTTATCTTCCCCGGTGAGAATAACAGTTTGTTTATTTTCACTGCTGTTATTTCACAGCAGAAATGTCATATTTTATCATTAGGTATAAAAGAATTATGTTTATTAATTGTATTCTTTAATATAGATACTAAATCAAGAATAGGACATGTGCACGAATGTGCATCGATATACAAGCTAATATATAGTCACACTATTTCAAATAAATTATATATTAATAGTATTATTTATAACTTATATACAACATGTTAACTAATCATACATACATCTATAAATTATTTTACATGTCTTTGAAAATAAAGTTTTAATAAATAGTAAACGTGCTATTTTATTATTAATAAACACGCATAGCCCAGTCCCTTTACTTTGTCAAAATTTAAGAATGTCATATTAAATAATTTTTAACTTATTGTGGACTTTAAATTACTGAACATGAATCATTCAAACATACACATGGAGACTTTTTTACCGCAACACTTTTCAAACTTGAATAGCTGAGTAATGAGTTAAGATTTTGATTTAAAATTGCACATGTGCTCATTTGACTATATTCTGTGCAAGATAATGATAAAATCATTCATTCGTGACCATGGGGCGCTTTTGCACGTGCGGTAGGTGTTGTTTCATCTTTTCAAATTTTACGTTGCCCTTCCCGGCGGGCTTATTGACCTTTTCTTGCAGATAAGATTTAAACTTTTCTTAAATAAGGTTACTTTGTTGAAATTTCTGAGTATTTCAATTCAAAGAACTTGCACTTCAAATCATATTGAATCATCAGCTTTGGTCCGCTTTTTTCATCGTAACTGCCAATTGTAAGATTCTTAAGTACCGTTCACCATGAAAAACATTTCTTTGATGGGAATTTTCAGAAGTTTTGACAGTGCTATGAACATGTTCATGGATGAGAAGGATTCACACTTGGCGCATCTGATAAGTCCAAGTCGTATATGGGACATATTACGCCGGAGCTCTTACATTGTGAAAGGCACGTGATATGAGATTTTTTGTTCAGTCCCATTTTCAATTAGCAACGATTTCTGAGTTATGTTTAACGAGATTCATCCCCGGCAAGTTGCGTTGATACTGAATTAAACACACAACCACCGTCTTGAAAATGTGGGGTGCTTTTTTCCCTGCTTTCGATATGTAAAGTCACTATAAAGAGTGTTTTGGATTTTGATAATTTAACGAACAATATTTCGCGTTCAACATACCTCTCCTGTTTGCGTGACGTAACGAAGACTTTCTAAACCTATCGAGTATTCGAAGGTTCAATCGTCGTTAGTGCAACCACGGAGACCAGTGTACGAAAGCGGAATAAAGCTCTTAAGTTTTTGAGCGGAAGTTGCAGGTCTGAAAATACCCCAAATAATATTAATTACCATTTTTCGATGATTATTTGATTAAACTATTGTTTTCGTTAATATTTTAGCAAATCATTATAACAATAAAACGTACTCATTTTGATATACACTTTAGAATTACCTGTAAATAGATCTTTGTTTGAATAATCTAATAATTTACATATGGTGTGCTACCATTCCTTGTTGTAATCATCCAAATTAGATGTGCCTTTCGGTGCGTGTAGCGCCGCTAAATGTCGCATCGCCGTTATATGTCGCAGGCTACGAGATTTGTCGCAACCTTGACGATAAATGTCGCAAGGAAAAATAAATGTTGGAAAGCCTACTGACGATAAAGGTCGCAACATTAACGTAAAATGTCGAAAAACCTTGGTAAGTCATGTTAAAAATGAAAAGATGAAGTAAAAATGAATAAAACTTTAAGGTTAGATCTAGATTAACCAACGAGGCTCTTTGGGCCGACTTCCATCACAATGGTCAATGTTTAGTTAGTATTTTAATAAACTGTAATGTCATTTTAATATTCAGGGTTGCCCGTGGATTGGCGTTTAGTTATTTAACCACTATTTAAAGTGGTTTTGGAAAATTATCTTTATATCTTGAGGGAATATATTATTGTTATGAGTTTTCACAAAATTAAATCTTGAAAGCAAGTCGCAATATTTAGCTTACCAGGATCAGATTTTTTTTAAATGTATAAAAACTTGCATACAATATATTTTGCTAAATAAAATAAAGAAAATTACTCCCAATGTTGTACTTTATATATAGATATAAAGTCTATGCTTTTTATTCGAGTATTTAGGCGTAAAAAACGCATGGGTAATAATACACGTATTATAAAATCGTTACCATGCGCTATTTATAAAAATATTAACCAATTAATTGACAAAATCCGATTTTTTAAGAACGCACAATACTAGTTTTCAAAGAAATTCAATAACTAAACACTAAACGTTAGCCTATGTAGTAATATGCCTCTCAGGTCGCGTCAGGTATTTCCGAATCACGTCACTTATTCCGAATCGCAATAATGGTAGTATTTTGTATCATAAACCTTGTAATAGTATTGAACAGGCTTTACCATTTTATTTTATTTTCATTCCACTTTTATTGCACGTCAATTTGATTGTATTGTGTTTTAAATGGCGCTGCACTTAGACGTTGTCTTATATTTTGTTTGATAGGTGGATTTTCATGTACCTTTCGCTTTCTAGAGCGCCACACACATTAATGCAAATCAGCTTGGTATGGAAGCGTGACGCTTGTATGTAAGTGAAGTTACCAATGTATCCGATTGAGGTTATATACCGTTATTGAAGCATGCCTCTTTAAATTAAAAAAAAAACGTTCAACTGATTCGGCCGATTCACCATATTTTGCTAAAATACCACTTTTAAATATTTAGATACAGGTCACACATCCAAATGTATGTGGCCAAACATTCACTTTGTCGCTTGTATAATTTTGTTCAATGTCCTGCGCCCATAGTTCAGCAGCCAAAAGTTCAAATCAAGATTTTTCTCAGTTTCTTGTAGAGAACACAACAACCACCACACTGATAGTGATTGCCCATTTGTCTGAGAGATCCTGGACTAAAGACTAACACAGGTCCCTGTAAAGTTAGTGTACGTGACAGACCATTAAGCCAATTTGCGTACAGCGCAAGTATTTATATTGTAACGTACAGCGACCAAATTGTACAACCCCAAGTCCCAATTAAGAGATTTCCCGGTCTATGGATGATCAAGTACTTGAAGAGAACACAAACACCTATAAAGCTGATATAAGCTCACGCCATTTGACTCGTCACGTCTATATGATCATTAATATAATTTAACGTTTTCATTGGGGTTTTAACGTACAAGTAGCGACCATGTTAAGTGGCCAAAAGGAGCAACCGAGAGTTTCCGGACTATTGCCCTTTATTTGCTTGTACACTACCAGAACATAATCGTTGCAACTCAAGTTCCTTACCAGCGAGTGTTTACTGATCCAAGGCAAACTCCACACGGCTACTAGCGATAACCACTGCCATCACAAGAAAACCTTTCCAGATCTGGAAGGATTTTTTGTTCAATTTTTCATTACAATGAAATACCTTAATTAAAAGAAAAGTAAAAATAACAATTGGTTGGTCGTTGATACAACTTATGGTAAGTAAAATTAAATGCCTTTTGGTGTTTGAGTATTAATCCAGTTGATGACTATTTTTAACGATCCAGCAAATGCATAAATAACATAAAATTAAAGCTTATTTCAAGTTTTGTATCAGGTGTTTAGCTCAGTATTTTTTGTGAAACAAAGCTTCAACATTTAGGGGAAAAATGTGAATCAGTGTGTGCAAAATGAAGAAAGAATGCAGAAAGAAAACTGCCATGAGAACATTAACAAAATACTAATGATGTTTGTATACTAGTGTATGTAAGTTTATTTGATCTGTTTTTAAACAGCTGTTCACATTTTAACCCTGTACTGTAGATAATGGATGATGATTTCAATGTAGCTGGTATTTGCATAAAATCTGTTGAAGGAGAATTCATTTGAATACATTCACATTCTTATGTACAACTGGACCATTTATACAAGAACCACCACCTCGTATTTTATACAAAAACATAATTACAGCAAAATTTGGATTGATGACTTTCAAATATTCGCGCCGTGGTAATACTTATTACGTATGCCGCAACTTCTTTTCAATAATAGTTTGAGAGGAGAACGCTGATTGGTCGTGAAAAAGTAACAGTTTATTTGATTGGTAGATGAGGGATAAGACGGTCATGTGACATAGCAACGTGTTCAGTAGCAACAAACTGCAAATCTGTATGCAAAGCAATTTTAACAGAGCATTATTTTCGTCACAAAAATGAGTTACGGAAAGACATTTATCAAAAATGATGTTAAAATAGTTTCGTAAGTACACTATCTATGAAATATTTTCAACATCGTCATTTATTTTATATCAGATATTGAAAAAAATATATTCATACGTATAAGCGGGTGGGGTGATGGTAACACGATGAATTTCTAATAAATATCCAAATTCATTTTTTGTTTGTAAATTGCAGTTGATTACGCGCATATAACGCATAGTTATAATAAATGCTAATGTCCATGTCCATGATAAGTAAATCTGCTTAACTTACGAAACAAATACATCTTAAAATACCTTTCTCGATCATGCTTTTATTATTATTATTATTATCATTATTATTATTTTGTTATTATTATGATTATTATTTTGTTCTTCTATGTTAATGTATGCTAATATTAGTTGATTTACGGTTCAACAGACAAATTTAAATGGGTTGATACATACCCATGTATTAACTTTATGCAATAAACACGTCGGCATAGATTAAAAAATTTTCAAAGGAAACTACGTTAGAATAAGTCAAAATCTAATAATCAAGTTGATCGAATTTATCAGTTGCTTAGATTTTGCTTTAATTAAACACGAGTATTTCCCATCAAGTTGATTTTATTTATTTCATTGTTCAGTCCAGGAAAGATACTTATGGCAGTAATCGTTTTAGTAATAACAAGAATATAAAAATTAAAGTAAGACAATTTTAGATAGTATTTAAATGATGTTATTTGCAACTGACTGAATTGTTGGCGTTTTTACTTTCCACTTTATATTTATGTTAAATGCATACGCTCATTCGGCTCTATGATGCTTGTCCTTTCCTTGTATTGTATGTTTCATGATCGTACAAGTCGGAATAAAACAGATATTAACGGAAAACCTTCCACAACTGTTTTGTTTACTCACGTGACCTTCGAGAAATTAGATGTTCAAATATCATTTTGTCAGTGTCTCATAATACATAGTATTTTTGCATGAGTAAAATATGAAAAAAATCCCGATACTTTTTTCCCAAAATATATTTATTTTGTTAAAAGAATAATTCATTGCCGAAAACATTATGTTTTTATCCCACATTTTGTTACCCGACTTTTTAGCACATTTTATTGCCTGACCTTTCATATTGTAACAACATCTCACACCTATTACCCATTTCCGAATATGTGACTATGCTTTATGTTTATCAAGTTTCATTTAAATATTTGAATTATCAAGCACGAATTCCGTAGAGTCAAATGTATGTTCATTAAAAAAAATATATGAAGGGGCGAACAAAAATAACAACGAACATGACACACATTGTCAGTTATATACACAAAACTTCACTTAAACACCGGCGTCCTTTGTATACATAACTACTCTGTTGTTAAGTCTTTTCATTTTTTTTTTAATTAAACCTATTCGCGCGCCGGAAACTAGTTGTTGCCCATTACGAGCCGCATTGTAGCGTCGCCTAAATGGTATTGTAAGGTGCATTCTGATTGGTCGCGAAAAGTAACACTCAAAATGATTTGTTGGCATCATATTATGATCACGTGACATAGCAACAGCTTCAGTAGCAACGAGCTGCAACTATTGTGAAGCGTACATTTAACGACCGTTAAGATTTATCGAAAATAATGGATTACAGACAAGTGTTTAATAGTTATGGAAATGTGTCCAAAGCTTCGTGAGTATACCCTTTTCAAAACTAATAGCTTTTTAGAAATTATTTCGTCGAATTTTAAAGAAATTTAGCTCTTTTTATTGTTTAACAAGTGGGTGGGGTAATCACCCCTAATGTTCTAAAAAAATTAATCGTAAGATGCAAAGCCGATAACGACCCGAAATTCTGTACAAAAGGAAAGACAACAACAAAACTACAATACTAGCGTTTAAAAAGTTTAAAGATTTTTACATATATGCGCACAAAATATAGTCAGTCAACCAGTTTAGAATCATCCGGCAAAAAACGTTAATTCTTTTGACCACAATAATTTCTTTCGGGATTTAGTGTCAATGTGAGAAGATGTAAAGGTAAAGGGTAACATTTATGTTGTATGTTAACAGGTTAGGCCAGACGGCATATTCAGTTTTTTGTCAAAAATAGCCAATTAAAGTTCACCCTTTGGAAAATTATTAAAAATCATTCAACTTAGAATTAGTAATTCAAAACATTGTCATGGCATTTGTTTTCAATCAGCAAAAAGTTTATTTGAAAATAATAAAACCTTCTATATCCATATGCACATTTCAAAACATAACTCATTCAATCAGTTCCGGTTAACTTTTTGCTGCATGTATCTCCCCTGTAAGCATAATACAAAAGCTTTCTTGCTAAAAATTTGTTAATTTATTCCTTTCCCTAATTTCACCTTAGGCACTTATTATTTTGTTTTTATTGGGGCATTATGGAAAATTAAATACAAATTAATCAGAATTGCTTATTATCCGGAACTGGTTGACAAATTGTAAAACATAATGAATGTCCGATTATCAATGTAAACACATACAAACCTCAAAAGAGTCATATAAATTTTCAATTTACCCGGGAACAGTCATTCGGTGGAATTTACAATGTACATTAGGCAGCCTCAGTAGAGATTTTCAAAACCCTTTCTCTTAAATTAACTAGCAACTTAATTAGCACCTTTGTCTGTTGTTGTCCCCCTCAAGTTTAAAACATATTTAACACCCAACTGAGAACTTTATGAACAGTTTACACTTCTTAACAAATAGGCACCGCCACAAACTTCTATTTTAAATTATTATTAATATTATTCTGTTGTTGTTGAGGGACCAACTGAATAAACAAATGGGTTATACGTTTGTTAGTTTCAAAATGCATTTTATTTGATATAGAAACATTTGTCTGTGAAAAATGCATTTTATTTGATATAGAAACATTTGTCTGTGAATGTTGTACATTTTTATATGTTTATTGTCAGTCTTTATAAAAATACATGGGTTTTTTGTTTTTGTTAACCTATTTGAATTAGTATAAAATTGTTTCAGTTACTTGTACAGGCCAAGGCAGCCTGTTCGTAGACCTGTCTCAAACTGGACTGCTCCGTCTAGCTACAGAACTAACCCCTATAAGTGGGTCAACCCCCGTCTGAGGTCCGGCTCTAACCAGTACAAGGCTGATCTTCAGCTTGTCAGGTCTGAGCCAAGACCAGGACCTAGTTATTCCACAACTTACAGTGGTAGGACTGCAGATAGAGCCAGTCCAATAAAGAGATACAGGTCAGCAGACCCGGCACTCCTTCAGCTTGCAGACAGATCTGAGAGGTCGAGTGAGTCTCATATATACAGAGAGAGATCCCAAGCCATAAGATCCAAGGAACGGTCTCCTCCTCCCAAGAGATTCAGGGGAGATTTCATTGTGCTGGATGAGTACAGCAGTGCAAGTGATACCTCCCTGGCAACCAGCTCTGTCAGTGGATCTTCTCTAGCCAGCAGCTGTGGCTCTGGGAGTAACACATCACTGAGTGAGATTTCCTCAAGCAGTAGCACTGTCCTGTACAGTGAATCATCCCTAGATGATGAAAGTGACTGCAGTGTGGCTAAACCAGCTGTGGAGGCAGGGGGCCATGAGCCCAAAGAGACACCAGAGCTGTGGGGAACTTAGTAAGTTTCTGTTTTTATGTTGAGAAATATCAGTCAGTAAAAGTACATATTCACTCTGTGCACTGTTTGCCTTGTTTTAAATAAACAATTGGCATTTGCAGAATCCATTTTGTGGCTTCAAACTGTGTTATGATGTTTGATTGTTTTGAAAGCTACATTAACTACCATTGTCAGATGTACCTTGTCTTTTCTCTGAACATTTAATTATCTGCTACTAATATTTCTATTCATTTAACATTCTTGTATTCACTCTCTGTATCCTCTGTCTCCCTTTGTTCCCTTCTTAGTCTGAGTGATGATATGGAAAGACAACTTGAGTCCTGGGCTTCAGAGAAACCTGAGGACTTTGTTCCTGTGACCCCAAAACTCAGGGGAAACAGTGACAAAGGTAGCTGTAAATATAAGTTGTTCATGATGTAATTGGACTGTAATAGTGTAAAGCCTTATTTGTACAATTACAAAAGTAATTCTGGCAGTGTTTACCTTTCAAGTCCCACCTTAGCATACATTCACATACATCACTTCAATTATTAGAACTATCTTTACTTTGCGCTTAATTGTCCTTGCTAATCCCATGGTTAACTTGATACTGAATACTTACATTTTGTCATCCACAGAAGATTTTTACAAGCTTGAACTTGAGTATTTATTTGATAAGTAGAGAAACACTCCATAACTACCTTTCATGCCGGGCCAGCTCACTAGTTCTAATTTTGTGAACTCGCATGTGACACTGATTATTCGGGGACTATAACTTGTGATGTTTTTATTTACATTGAGAACTATTAATTCCCATTTTTCAGTTTGACTTTTTTCCAGAGAGTAAATATTTTGCAGGTAAAACCTCATAATTTGTCATACTTTTCCAGGTCTTGAACAGGTCACTCTGAGCTTCATCAAGAAGCCCCAGCATGTTTCCATGGTTACAGCTGACAGACTGTCCACTCCAGTGGCCACTCCCAAACCAAGTTTCAGTGGTCATGTGAAACTTGCACAGTTGGAGAACCATGTCCCAGCTGAACTGCCAGAGCTGTGGGGATGCTAGTAAGTGGTCTTAAAGGTTACTTATTTTATGAAGGCTACCACCATCAGAACAATCATTTACTCCAATACGATGTGCGTCTTGCTTGATCGGATGAATTACAGCATCCATTTTAATGAATCTGTAATATAATTTTGGGTTTATGATTTTAAATCAAATAATTACCTACCCTTCCAAAGTGAGTTCTAGTATATATAACATAATTTCCACCCTGGTATACGTTGTGTGAATCAAATGATTGCCTCCCCTTTCAGTGTGCCTGCTGCTGTATTATTCATGATTATTTCCCTTACATATGTTAAATGATGTGAATCCAATGCTTACTCCCCTTTAAGTGTGAGTGCTGCAATGCAGAGGCAGATGGACCAGTGGGGGAGAGAGGCTAGTAGCCTGAACACCAAGGCTCCAACCAGCACCGGTAAGAATTCATATTAAATTATTCTATTACAGGTTTAATACAAAACTGAACTAATAACTTGTATAATGTGAAATCTTTGTGAATTTTTTCATAATCAGTTCTTTAACAATGACTGTTCCTAAGATTCTGTTGCAAAGAAAAAGAAAAAACACTACTAGTGTGCAAGCTAGATTTCTTTTTAAAGGAGCATATTCACAACTTATACTGTAAAATACTTGAAAAAACTAGTCTATCTTTTATTCAATATTTGATATTTGCCTGCCATATTTTTTCCTTTTTAGAAACACAAAGTAATTTTTTTCTTTTTATGAATATGAAAATTGCACTTTTCAGGTCAGAGACCTTTGACAAAACCTGGGTCTGCATCTAATCCATTGATGCAGTCCAGTGTGGTTGCTAAGCAGCAAGTCACTTGGTGTGCTCCCAAGCCCTGCCTCCAGTCTAGTGTGGTTGCTATGTCAGTTGTCATGCCTACTCAGCCTGCACTGCAGTCAGCCGTGGGTGCCTCCACCACCCCTTTCCAAAGGATTATACCTGGCCCTTCACCGGCTACCAGATGGGGCCCCAGCTCTTACCCACAATGCTTTGTGAGGTGTTCAGTTGCTAGGAAACGGCCACTGGAGGAAAATGAGAATGAGGCTGCTCCCTCAGCCAAGATTCACATTAACAAGAACCACCCAAGGTTCAGACACTTGTTCCAGTAAACAAGTGTGGGTGGAGGATAAGTATGGTTTTTATTATTTACAAAAAAAAAGAATAATGAAGCATATGCTTCACCAAAAAAAGTACAAAAATATATATGAAGCAACGCTTCGACAAAAAAAGTACGAAAAAAACAACACAAAAATACCAAAAAAAGATTTAGGGTAGGTTTTGTAGTGTAGTTATCCAGTTAAAACTGTTTTGTAGAGTAGTTTACTGTTTGTTTCATTTTTCTTCTTTGTTCAACCATGCAGAACATGTTCATGGTTAGCATTTGGGATACCGTGATTTCTGTATGCTGTTACATCAATGTATCCATATTTTGTTTCCCATCTTTTTCTCTTTAACTGCAAATTTGATATAACTTCAGAGGGATGGTGCTTGGTGGGAAATGTTCAATGAGTTCCAATCAATGTTATATTATGATAACCAGAGCAACAATAGATTTTTGAAGAAACAAATCTGCCCTACATCTACAAGGTACAGAGTTTTATTATTATGTTTGTAATATTGTACTTTGATCATTAATGAAGTAGGTTGAAGCATTTATTTGGGGTAAAAACAAGCCATATCCCATGTTTTTCACACTTGTATCCAGGTTTTCAAAACAGTTGAAAATTGTGGTTATTTGATGGTTTAATAAGCAGTCTGAAAGGGGGGGTATTGGCATCAAACACATAGTATTGGGTCAAAAACTTTAGTTAGGATTGACCAATCTTGATGAACTTTGGATATAGCAAGCTTGCAATGGAGACTTATTTAAGAAATAGTTAACCCCACGGAGGTCCCTATGGCATTATAGTGACCAGCCTGAGGCAGCCACAAACCGTATATAGACCGAAGCCGTAGGTGTTTATCATACATAATGTAAACTTCCGATAGGAATGCAATAAAATAGTGTGATTTAAAATAAGTTCCAATAAAGGTATGGAATAATAGAAAATGGAAGTAAAGCGTTTCGACTTTATTGTTATAAACATTGGATAAACGTTGGCACTGAGGTAAGCGTGTCGTTAATCTAAATTAAGTTGTTTTTTTACTCTTCGTCTTGTAAAAGCTGAAATAGTGTCAATGCTGTTCAATAAACGCTTCAACACAGTGCCCATTTAGTGGTGTGTAACTCCAGACGGTCCATATCATAAAAATAGTGACCGGTCCATATACTCTTAAGTTTCTTTATCGCATTTTACAGACTGAAACCAGTCATATAGATATAGAAGAACCAATATCTCTGAGGTGTAATATATCGATGGTCCCAATTTAAAATGACGAACCTACATTTTTGGCATTTCGCGATTTTGATACTGTGCAAAGCGTGAAATCAATGCACATATACCCCCAAAACAACAAAATAGTTAACCAATCGCAACAGCTCCATAAAGTCACGTGATGTAATGACGAACCGCAATTGCTTGAAGTCAAAATAACGAAGCTGAAAAAAATTGTTACGTCGGCATTTTGCGCGCTTATTAATATATTAAAGTATCAATATAGCCATGTATGTTAAGGCAAATTGACGAAACGTAAACGTTCGCTTATAAAAAAATTAAATGATGTACATTTTATAGCATTGATAAACGCAAAAAGATATCAAAATAATATAAAATGTTGAGGTATTAACTTAGTAACTTGTGGCCGCAACTAATAGCTTGTTCCTACAACTTATTAAGTTGAGGTTTCAACATAGTAAGTTGTTCCTTCAAGTTAATAACTTCTGGCCGCAAGTTACTATGTTATAACCACAACTTAATGTGTTGTGGGAACAACTTATTAAGCTTCGACCACAACATAGTTTAAGCAATCAGATAGGCCGTTTCATCTTTACCGTTTTATCACGTTTAGTACCTGTATACGCGTAATATTGTGCGCCGATTTGAGCACTATCCCTGTAAGCTATGGATCCCGGGATTGAGTCCCTGTCTGAGCACTTGCCTTGTTTGCGACTGGGTTCAGGGTTCCATCCCCGGTCTGAGCACTAGCAACGTACGCGTCGGATCCCGGTTTCGAGTCCCATGTTTTTTGGATTTGAACCCGGGACCCTTCTTGTAAAGGGCGATTCATCTGACCGGAGCTCGATCCCGGGAACCATCGTTTACGAGGCGAGTGCAAGATGCCTAAGTTTTCGACGGTCTGAAAATCTAATTAGGAGTTATCGACGGCCCCGGGTTTCGAATCATAGTACGAGCACTAGCCCTGAAAGCTTTGGGTCTCTAGATCAATCCTCGGTTTAAGGATTTACCCTATAAGCAACGGCTCGAATTCCGATGTGAGAATTTGCACCAACAGTGACCGGTCCCGGGTTCGAGCCCCAGTCTGAGTACTAGCCCTGAAAGCTATGGATCCCGGGTTCAAGCCTGTGTCTTACCACTTGCCCAGTAAGGGAAGGATCCCGGTTGCGACCCTCAGTCTGAGCGTTCGCACCGAAAGCTAAAGGTTCACACAGGGACTTGAACCAAACAGCCGTCGCTAACATACCATACTGAGCACTCGCCTTCTAAGCGACCGGCTGCCAAAATGAGCACAAGCTTCGTAAGCAACATTTCCCGCGTTCGAGTCCCGAAATGAGAGCTAGCCTCGCAAGCTATGGGTGTTCTGGTTCTAGCGCCGGTCTGAGCACTAGCCCTGTAAGCTATAAATCCCGCATTTTTCGGGTCCGGCGCTAAGACTAGGACTTTGATCAGGGTCCGTTCGCTTAAATGGCAAGTACTTAAACCGGGATTTGAGCCCGGGGCCCATAGCATACAGGGTGAGTGCTCAAGCAGGGCATCCAAACCAGGATCCGTTACGTAGGGAGCGAATGCTCAGACTGGGATCCAAGTCGCTTACAGGGAAAGTCCTTAGACTGGGGCTAAAACCCAAAGACCCATCGTTTAAAAAGGGGGGTATCAGACCTGGATTCCCAACCGGAATCCGTCGCTTATGTGCCTAGTATTCACACCAGGGTTCAAACCCTGAACCAAGTCGCTAACTTGGCGATCTCTCAGATAGGGGCTCAAATCTGAAATCCATGGCTTACATGGCAAGTGCTCAGATAGGGCTCGAACGGGGGATCCATAGCTAACAGGGATAGTGCTCGAACCCGAGCATCTAGTAAAATAAGGGGTACTAATTGTGATAAAACGGTAAAGATGAAACGCCCGATCTTATTGGTTAAACTTAAATTAGTGGCCTCAACATAGTTAGTTGGTCCCACAAGTTATTAAGTTGAGACAACAACTAATAAGTTGTGGGAACAAGTTATGAAGTTGTCGCCACAAGTTTCTGAGCTGAGGCCTCAACTTAATAAATAAGTTGTTCCCACAAGTTATTTAGTTGAAGGAATAACTTAATAAGTTAAATGAACAAATTACTAGGTTGAAGTTTTGGGAGCAAGTTATGAAGTTGTGGCCACAAGTTACTAAGCTGAGGTCTCAACTTAAACAGTTGTGGGGACAACGTACTTAGTTGTTTCCACAAGTTATTTTAAAAATTGTTCCCACAAGTTACTAAGTTGAGGCCACACTATAAATAAATAATTGCGGTTGTCACCTCTGTTCCACCGTGTAAAACAGAAAAACACGCATTGCTTTGCTATATCTTACGGAAAAAATGGACAAATTTATTCTATTGAAACAAAATCTCTTACAATAAGCTGTCCAATTTGCCGAAACATCACATAAATGCAAGTCTAAATGACGAAGATACATTTTACAGCAGATTTATTAACTTAACGTCAAATTAGTTCCATACGAACATGGTTCATCATGCGACATTTTTAAAAATGTTTAAAATAATCTTTATTTGACTTTGTGCAAGAAATGTTTAACAAAAATACGTCTCCTGAAAACTTGTGTTTTTGTAGGTTCGACATTTTAAATTGGGACCATCGATATTGAGATAGCTTTTGAGGCTAGTTGGGTGAAGGTCACTGTTACTTACAATAGAAAACATCAAAGAGGTGGTTTCCAGTCAATAACATACGTTTGCATAGAACAATCTTGATGAATAATCTTGAGGATATTACAAGTCTGCATGTGGACCTGTCTTATTAGGGAGGCGGAAAACTACAACGGGCGAGGCATGGTATGGTTTTGCGCAAGGGGGGGTTAGAGGGTTAGGGTTAGGGTTTGGGTTAGTGTTATGGGTCGGGTTCGGGTTTGGGTTAGCCTTAACCCAGCCCTAACCCTAACCCGACCCCTAAGCCTAACCCTTACCCTAACCTTTTTTTGGGGTTATATACCCTGACCATGCCTCGCCCGTTGTAGTTTTCCGCCTCCCGTCTTATTAATGTTTATAGGTTTTGTCTGGTTTAGATCAAGGTCAGTGATACTAAAAATAAAAACAATGGATGACGGTGTGTGAAGATTATTCATATGCAGACCTAGCATGGAAGTTAATTAAGGGCCAGTGACATAAAGGAGAAGGTCATTGTAACCCAAATATAGTACTGTTTCTGCTCAATAACTTGGGATTCCACCTGGGACCACTAAGGTATAATGCTAGGTCACTGTTTGTTTTAAAATAGATTAACTGTTTTCGCTCACTAGCTTGATTTGTATGATATTGTTCTTATATTTTGTATGTTGTATGCTGGTATCTTACATGCAGACCAGGCTTAGGATTTTATAAAGGCACTTGCAGTCACATTTTTATGTCCCGAAGGATGGCATATAGTTTTTGAACTGTCTGTCCGTCCGTCCGTCAGTCAGTCTGTCTGTCCGTCTGGAAAATTTAACATTGCCCATAACTTTGCAATATTGAAGATAGCAACTTGATATTTGGCATGCATGTGTATCTCATGGAGCTGCACATTTTGAGTTGTGAAAGGTCAAGGTCAAGGTCATCCTTCATGGTCAAAGGTCATATATATGGCTTCAAAGTGGCGCAGAAGGGGAATTGTGTTTCTGACAAACACATCTCTAGTTTATTCATGTAAAGACTTTTGTACTAAAAAAACTTATAATATTTTCTGAAACCACAAGGCCAATAGCATTGTTATTTGGCATTCAGGAAGTGGTCCTCAACAAAGTAAGGTCAAATCATGCTGGTTTCAAAACTTGTCATTCCCCAGGGTCCCATTTTTATTTTAGATACACAAAATCTTGATAAGTGTAATGTTTGGCATGTACCATCTTAAAGGGGTCCTCTTAAAGCTATGATCAAATTGTGTTATTCAGTGCAAATCTGGTCACACCCTCTGTGTCAAATACTTAAAATACACTTTATTAGCTTGGCCCTGTTGCTGATTGTAAGTTTGCATTATTTATTGTTCATTTGGTTCAAATTATTCATTTGGTTTGGTTTTCGGACATTTTGGTATCATCACTTACTTCAGAAAAGGTAATAATTAGAATAAGTGAATGTAACTTTAAAGTGGTTTTAAAGGTTTTAGATAAGTTGTTACTCAATGAAAACTTATAATGTAAAATAGCAGTATCCTGTTTGGGAATTACAAGTAAAAAGGCAAAAAATGCACATGTTTTTATTTTATGTATGCTTATGAAATGTGTTTTTGTTTTAATTGTTAATCACAAAGAACAGTCTGATGATCACAGTTGCTATCTCTATTATATTGTTAAAATAAAGAATGTCAGTCAAATTGACTAAGAGAGATGGCCACTATTTTGATATTTGGCAATGAGGCTTTACAAGTCTATAAAATGTTTTTCTTATTATAAAAAAATGACATTAAAATGAAAGGAATCATTTTCTTCCAAAGTTGAGATCTATTAATTGTTTTCATGTGTGCTGAGTAACTTCCATCCAGGCCATCCAGTAAAGCCTCCTAATGCTGCCAAGCTGGACAAGTACGCCCGCTCCTGTAGCAGCGAGTACTAAGTCAAGCTTGAAGGTCCCAAGCCCTTAGAAAAGCAGAGGGGGGAGAGAGGATGCAATTAAGATGACATCCACAATGGAACTATGTTAAGTATGTGATGCTTGTTGCATGATTGTAGATGTGAATAATTTTTCCTTAGCCTGTATTTTTATATATTTTTTGTGATTTGGACATTATAAGCCTACAGGTAAACCTATAAAAGATAACAGTTGAAACCCTATCTATCGCAATGTTGTTATGACCATGCAGTCATCACAACAGAAATCTTTCACCATTCAGTCATAACAACATGAGGCCATTACCATACAGCCATGACAAAAGGACTCTATCACTATGCAGTCATCACAACAAGTCTCCATCTCACCATGCAGTCATCACAATAGGTCTCCATCTCACCATGCAGTCATCACAATAGGTCTCCATCTCACCATGCAGTCATCACAATAGGTCTGACTCATTCACCTTGCAGTGATCATGACAGGTCTCCATCATCATGCAGGCATGCCAATAAGACTCCATCACACTTGCAGTCATCTCATTAGGACTCCAAAGCCATGCAGTCATCACAATAGGACTCAATCACCTTGCAGTCACAACATCAGGTCTCTAACCAAGCAGTCATCAAAATAGGACTTTTTTACCATGCAGTCATCACAAAAGGACCTAATCACAATGCAGTCATCATAACAGGTCTTCATCACCATGCACGCATGACAATAGGACTCCATCATTATGCAGTCATCAAAATAGTACTCCATCACCATGCAGTCTTCCCGATAGGACTCCATCACCATGCAGTCATCACAACATGACTACATCACCATGTCATCACAACAGTACCAAATCGACAAGCAGCCATCACAACTTAACTAAATCACCATGAATAGGACTCCATTACCATGCAGTCATCACAATAGGACTCAATCACCATGCAGTCATCATGACAGGTATCCATCATCATGCCGGCATGACAATAAAACTCCATCACAATTGCAGTCATCACAACAGGACTCCATCACCATGCAGTCATCATAACAGGACTCCATCACCATAAAGTCATTACTGTTGGACTCCATCACCATGCAGTCATAATAACAGGACTCTATCACCATACGGCCATGACAAAAGGACTCAATCACCATGCAGTCATCACAACAGGTCTTCATCTCACCATGCAGTCATCAAAACAGGATTCCATCATTATGCAGTCCTAAAAACAGGACTCCATCACCATGCAGTCATGAAAACAGGTCTTCATCTCACCATGCAGTCATCACAATAGGACTCCATCACCATGAAGTCATCACAATATGTCTCCTTCGCACAATGCAGTCAACACAACAGTACTCAATCACCATGCAGTTATCACAATCAGACTCCATCACCATGCAGTCATCATAATCAGACTCCATCACCATGCAGTTATCACAACAGGACTGTATTACCATGCAATCAATACAAAAGAACTCCGTCAACATGCAGTCATCACCATTGAACTCCATCATTATGCAGTCATAATATGACTCCATCACCATGCATACATCAAAATAGGACTCCATCACTATGCAGTCATCACAACCAGACTACATCACCATGCACTCATAGCAACATGACTTCATCACAATGCAGTCATCACAACAGTACTCCATCAATATGTAGGAATTGAAACAGGATTCCATCACCATGTGGTCATCAGAACAGGACTTCGTCACCATGCAGTCATCACAACAGGACTTTATCAACATGCAGTCAACCATGCAGTCAACAAAACTGTATGCTATCACCATGCATTGATCAGAATAGGACTTCATCACTATGCAGTCATCAAAATAGGACTCAATAACCATGCAGTCATCACAATAAGACTCCATCATAACAGGACTTTATCACCATGCAGTCATCACAACAGGGCTTCATCACCATCAGTCATCGCAATAGGACTCCATCACCATGCAGTCATCACAATAAAAATACATCAATATGCAGTCATCTACGTAGGACTCCATCACCATGTTGTCATCACAACAGGACTTCATAAACATGCAGTCATCACAACTGGACTCCATCACCATGCAGTAATTCCATCACCATGCAGTCATCACAACAGAATTCCATCACCATGCAGTTATCACAAATGGACTCTATCACCTTTCAGTCATCACTATACAGTCATAACAACAGGACTCAATCAACATGTAGTCATGACAACATGACTTTATCACCATGCAGTAATCACAACAGGACTTCATACCCATACAGTCATCTCAACAGGTCTCCATCACCATGCAATCAGCACAATAGAACTCCATCACCATAGTAACATGAAAATAGGACTTTGTCATCATTTAGTTATCACAATAGGTCTCCATTACCATGCAGTCATCACAGTAGGACTCCATTAGTATGCATTCATCACAATAGGACTTCATCACCTATCAGTTGTCACAACTGGACTCCATCAACATGCAGTCATCACAACTGGACTCCATCACCATGCAATCATCACAGTATGACTCCATTAGTATGCAGTCATTACAAATTAATAGAACACCATCACAATACAGTCAACACAACAAAAATTCATCACCATGTAGTCATCACAATAGGACTCCCATCACCATGCAATCATCACAACAGGACGTCATCACCATGCAGTCATTACAACTGGACTCCATTACCATGCAGTCATCACAATAGGACTCCATCATAATGCAGTCATCAGAACAGGAGACCATCTTTTTTCAGTCATTACTGGACTCCATTACCATGCAGTAATCAAAATAAGACTCCATCACCATGCATCATCACAAAAAGATTCAATCACCACATTGTCATGAAAACAGGACTCCGTCACCATACAGTCATCACAATAGGTCTCAATCACCATGCATTCATTACAATTGGACTTAATCACCATACAGTCATGACAAAAGAACTGTATCAACATGCAGTCATTACAATAGGACTCCATCACCATGAAGTCATCACAATAGGACTCCATCAATGTGCAGTCATCACAATAGGACTCCATTACCATGCAGTAACCACAATAGGTTACCATCACCATGCAGTCATCACAAAAGGACTCCATCATCATGCTGTCATCACAATGTAACTCGATCTCCACGCAGCCATTACACTAGGACTTCATCATCATGCAGTTATCACAATAGGTCTCCATCACCAAGCAGTCATCACAACAGGACTTTATCACAATGCAGTCATCACAATAAGACTCCATCACCATGTAGTCATCACAATAGGTCTCCGTCACCATGCAGTCATCTCAAATGGACTTCATTACCATAAGTCATCAAAATAGAACTCCACCATCATTAAGCAATGACAATAGGACTTCAATGTCATCCAGTTATCACAAAAGGTATCGAATACCATTCAGTCACTACAACTGGATGCTATCACCTGGCAGTCATCAGAACAGGACTTCATCTTCATGCAGTCATCACAATGGGAATCCAACACCATGCAGTCATCACAACAGGACTCTATAACCATGCAGTCATCACAATAGGATTATATAAACAGGAATCCATCTTCCTGCAGTCTTTACAAAAGGACTGCATCACCATACATCACAAAAGGACTCGATCAGCATGCAGTCATCAAAAAAGGACTCCATCACAATGCAGTTAGCACAATAGAACTTCATCAACATACGGCCATGATGATACGAATTCATCATCATGTAATAATCACAATAAGTCTCAATTACCATGCAGTCAACAAAACTGGATGCTATCACCATGCAGTCATCACAACAGGACTCCATCAAGATGTAGTCATGACAACAGGACTTCATCACTATGCAGGCATCAGAACAGGACTTCTTCACCATGCAGTCATCATAATAGCACTCCATCTATTGCAGTCATCACAATAGTACTTCATCACCATGCAGTCATTATAACAGGACTCAATAACCATGCAGTCAGCTCAATAAAACTCCATCACCATACAGCCATTAAAATAGGACTTAATCATCATGAAGTCAGCACAACAGGACACCATCACCATGCAGTTATCACAACAGGACTCAATCACCATGACGTCATCACAATATGACTCCATCACTATGCTGTAATCACAATAGGACTCCATCCCCATTCAATCATCACAAAAGGAATTCATCACCATGCAGTCATCACAACTGTATTCCATCACCATGCAGTCATCATAACGGGACTCCATCTTCATGCACTCATCACAATAGGATTCAATCAAACAGGCAGTCATAAAAATAGGACTCAATCACCATACATTCATCACTATATTATAGGACCCCATCAACATGCAGTCATCACAATAGGACTCCATAGCCATGAAGTTATCCTCATAGGACTCCGTCACCATGAAGTTATCACAATAGGCACCATGCAGTCATTACAATAGGTCACCATCAACATGCAGTCATCACAATTGGACTCCATCACCATGCAGTCATCACAATAGGTCACCATCAACATGCTGTCATCACAACAGGACACCTTCAACATAAAGTTATTATATAGAACTCAAATAACAAACAGTCATTTCTATATATTTTCATCATCATGCAGTTATCACAAAAGGTCTCAATGACCATGCAGTCAACAGAAATGGACGCTATCACAAAGAAGTAATCAGATCAGGACTCCATTATCATTCAGTCATCACAGTAAGACTCCATCACCATGCAGTCATAATAACAGGGCTTCATCACCATGCAGTCATCACAATAGGACTCCATCATCATGCAGTCATCAGAGCTGGACTTCATTTTCGTGTTGTCATCAAAGTAGGACTCCATCACAGAACAGGACTCCATCACTATGCAGTCATCACAACTGGACTCCATTGCCATGCAGTCGTCACAACAGGACTCCATTATCATGCAGTCATCACAATATGACTTCATCACCATGCAGTTTTTAGAACAGGACTCCATCGCTATGCAGTCATCACAACAGGGCTCCAACACAATACAGTAATAAAAATAGGACTCCATCACCATGCAGTCACCCCAACAGGACTATATTTCCATGCAGTCATCATAACAGGACTTTATCACCATGCAGTCATCACAACAGGGCTTCATCACCATCAGTCATCACAATAGGGCTCCATCACAATGTAGTCATCACAATAGGACTCCATCACCAAGCAGCCATCACAATAGAAACCCATCAATGTGCAGTCATCACAATAGAACTCCATAAACATGTAGTCATCTCAAAAGGACTCAATCACCATGCAGTCATCAAAACATGAATTCATCTTCATGTAGTCATCACAATTGGACTCCATCACCATGTAGTCATCAGAACAGGACTCCATTACTATGCAGTCATCATAAATGGACTCCATCGCCATGCAGTGATGGCAACAGGACTTCATTTCCATGCGGTCATCATAACAGGACTTTATCACCATGCAGTTATCACAACAGGGCTACAACACTATCAGTCATCACAATAGGAGTTCATCACCATGTAGTCATCACAATAGGTATCCATCACCATGCAGTCATCATAATAGAAATCCATCTTGTAGTCATAACAACAGGACTCCATCACCATGCAGTCATCATAACAGAACTCCATCACCATGCAGTCATCACAATGGGGCTATATCACCATGCAGTCATCATAACAGGACTCCATCACCATGCAGTGATCACAAATGGACTCCGTCACCTCTCAGTCATAACAACATGACTTCATCACTATGCAGTCATCACAACAGGACTCCATCAACATCTAGTCATGACAACAGAACTTCATCACCATGCAGTCATCACAGCAGGACTCCATCACCATGCAGTAACCATAACAGGATTCCATTACCATGTAGTCATCACAACTAAAATCTATCACCATGCAGTCATCACAAATGGACTCCATCACCTCTCTGTCATCACAACATGACTTCATCACTAGGCAGGCATCACCACAGGACTCCATTTACATGTAGTTTTGACGACAGGACTTCATCACCATGCAGTCATCACAACAGGACTTCATCACCATGCAGTCATCACAACAGGTTTCCATTACTATGCAATCATCATAATAGGTTTCTATCACCATGCAGTCATCCTAAAGAACCATGCAATAAGAACAATAAGTCACCATACAGCCGTGATAATAGTACTTCATCATCATGCAGTTATCACAAAAGGTCTCCATTATCAAGCAGCCAACAGAATTGGATGCTATCACCATGCAGTCATCAGAACATTACTTCATTTATTGCAGTCATCACAATGGAACTCCATCACAATGCAGTCATCACAACAGGACTCTATAACCATGCAGTCATCACAACTGGACTCCATCACCATGAAGTCATCACAACAGAACTCCATTGTCATGCAATCATCACAATAGGACTTCATCACCATGCAGTCATCAGAATATGACTCAATCTTCTTGCAGTCATTACAAATGGACTCCATCACCAGGCAATCATCAAAATAGGACTTAATCACCATGCATTCATCACGATAGGACTCTATCACCATGCAGTCATCACAACAAGACATCACCATGCAGGCGTCACAATATTTCTCAATCACAATGCAGTCATCACAACTGGACTTCATCACCATGCAGTCATCACAATATGACTGTATCACCATGCAGTCATAAAAATAGGACTTCATCACCATGCAGTCACCACAATAGGACTATATCACCATGCAGTCATCACAAAAGGACTTCATCACCATGCAGTCATCACAATAGGACTGTATCACCATGCAGTCATCACAATAGGACTGTATCACCATGCAGTCATAACAATAGGACTTCATCACCATGCAGTCATCACAATAGGACTCCATCAATGTGCAGTCATCACAATAGGACTCCATCACCATGCAGTAATCACAATAGGACTCCATCACCATGCAGTAATCATAAAAGGTTCCATTACCATGCATTCAACAGAACTGGACGCTATCACCACACAGTCATTGGATTAGGACTCCATCTTCATGCAGTCTTCACAATAGGACTGCATCACCATGCAGTCATCACAACAGGACTCTATCATCATGCAGTAATCACAATAGGACTTCATCACTATGCAGTCATCACAATGGGACTCTATCACCATTCAGTCGTAACAACTGGACTCCATCACCATGCAGTCATCACAACAGGACTCCATTACCATGAAGTCATCACAATAGGACTCCATCATAATGCAGCCATTAGAACAGGACACCATCACCATGCAGTCATCATAAAAGGACTCCATCACCATGCAGTCCTCATAAAAGGACTCCATCACCATGCAGTCATCAGAATAGGACTTCATCAGCCTACTGTAAGCACAAAAGAACTCCATTACCATGCAGTAATCACAACAGAACTCCATAATTATGCTGTCATTACAACAGGACTTCATCTCCATGCAGTAATCACAATAAATATTCATCGCCATGCAGTCATTACAATATGTTTGTATCATCATTCATTCATCACAAAAGGACTCCATCATCATGCAGTCATCTCAACTGGACGCAATCATCATTAGTGTTTTTCCCTTGCCCTTTTTGATAGGCGCTGCGCCACGCCGTCTTTCTTAAGCGCCACTTTTCCCTTTTCAAAGGCAAAAGCTGCCACGGGCCCTTATTGATAACATCTTTATTGCCCCTTTATCTTAGCTGACTGTATCTGAGAATGGCCCCAAGGCAGCGAAGATTTGTGTGGTTGTGAATTAGTCATGCGTGAATAACCCTGTGTTAATATCAATCGATAATTTCAGGGGCTTTGTTATACCAAGCACACTAATTGGTCTGTAATGTGTTCTTCTCCGCAATAAAATAGTGGACAGTTACTTCGGAGACTTTTGATGCAAACCTTGACCCTTTGTGAAAATTGTGCATTTTATGCATAATTCAGTATTACCAAAACATATATTTTTACGCGTAATTAAATTTAAAAAATCACAAACAAGTTGTATCTTTATCATTATTATCTGTAAGATAATTAATTATTGAAACAATTACTGTAACATTTACTAATTAAACAAAATGCGAATATATTATACGATTTTTCGTTGCTATGCTCAACTGTCGCTTACATCATTTTAACAAGATGGCGGACTATACAGATAATAAATTGTTACTCTCTGCAAAAATGACAAATAACAATCAAAATTACGATTGAAATCATACATTTAGAAGGGATTAATGAAATGCCTGTGATAATCACCGAAGCATACAACGTTTTTGATACCAACAACATATTTATTAGTAATCTACTTGGTGGATGTATGTAAAGCCTCAAGGAAAGGAGTGTTTGCAAATTGTTAGCGTTCAGTTTACTCGCAAAGTTAAAACATCTAACAAGATTATCGTTAGAAAACCGGAGAAGACGAACATGGTTTCACTTATATGTTAGTGGATCTGTGTATAATCAGATCCATGTGCATATATTGCTTTATTATGTTTGTCTTGCTGTACAATTTTACTGAAACATCATAGAACTTAAATGGATATTGCAAGGTAAATATTAATATTAATTAAAGAAAGTTAAATACATCAATACCATTAAATGTGCTTGTTTATATTTAAATGTTTTCCCCACAACTGCCTCTGATTACATGTTTCTCCCAAAACCAGGTATTCATGAAACGTTTTTGCTATTTTTTTTTCCTAAACTGCGCATTAAAATGCCCTTAATGAAAGTAATGTGCCATGCGCCTCTGCCCACCTGGGAAAAACACTACATCATGAAATCATCACAACAGAACTATCACCCTACTTTCATCACATTAGGACTCCATCACCATGCTGTCATCACAACAAGACTTCATCACCAAGCACTCCTCACAATAGGACTCCATAACCATGCAGTCATCACAACAGGAATCTATAACCATGCAGTCATCACAACAGGACTCCATTACCATGCAGTCATCAAAACAGGATGCAATCACCATAAAGTCATCACAACAGAACTCAATCAACCTACTGTCATCACATCAGGACACCATCACCATGCATTAATCACAACATAACTCCATCACCATGAAGTCATCACAAAAGGAATCTATCCCAATGCAGTCATCACAACTATGACTCCATTACCATGTAGTCATCAAAACAGGACTCAATCAGCATAAAAGCATCACAACTTGACTTCATCATCATGCAGTCATCACAATATGACTGTATCACTATGCAGGCATCACAGTAGGACTCCATCACCATGCAGTCATCACAATAGGACTCCATCACCATGCAGTCATCACAATAGGACTCAATCACCATGCAGTCATCACAATAGGACTCCATCACCATGCAGTCATCACAAAAGGACTCCATCCCCATGCAGCCATCACAATAGGACGCAATCACCATGTAGTCATCACAATAGGACTCAATCACCATGCAGTCATCACAAAAGGACTCCATCACCATGCAGTCATCACAATAGGACTCCATCACCATGCAGTCATCACAACATGACTCCATCACCATGCAGTCATCACAATAGGACTCAATCACCATGCAGTCATCACAACAGGACTTCATCACTTAGCAGTCATCACAACAGGACTCCATCACCATGCAGTCACCACAACAGGACTCCATCACCATGCAGTCACCACAACAGGACTCCATCACCATGCAGTCACCACAACTGGACTCCATCACCATTTATTCACCACAACAGGACTCCATCACCATGCAGTCATCACAACAGGACTCCATCACCATGCAGTCACCACAACAGGACTCCATCACCATGAAGTCACCACAACAGGACTCCATCACCATGCAGTCACCACAACTGGACTCCATCACCATTTATTCACCACAACAGGACTCCATCACCATGCAGTCATCACAACAGGACTCCATCACCAATCAGTCATCACAACAGGACTCCATCACCATGTAATCATCACAATAGGACTCAATCACCATGCAGTCATCACAAAAGGACTCCCATCACCATGCAGTCATCACAACAGGACTCCCATCACCATGCAGTCATCACAACAGGACTCCATCACCATGCAGTCATCACAACAGGACTCCGTCACCATTCAGTCACCACAACTAGACTCCATCGCCATGCAGTCACCACAACAGGACTCCATCACCATGCTGTTATCAAAACAGGGCTCCATCACCCTGCAGTGATCCCAATAGGACTCAATCACCATGCATTCACCACAACAGGACTGACCATCAATATGCAGTGATCACAATAGGACTGGATCACCATGCAGTCATCATAACAGGACTCCATCAATATGCAGTCATCACAACAGGACTCCCATCACCATTCAGTCATCACAACATGACTTCATCACCATTCAGTCACCATAACAGGACTCCATCACCATGCAGTCACCACATGACTCCATCACTATGCAGTGATCACAACATGACTCCATCACTATGCAGTGATCACAACAGGACTCCATCTTCATGCAGTTATCACAACTGGACTCCATCACCATGCAGTAACCACAACAGGACTCAATCACCATGCAGTCACCATAACAGGACTCCATCACTATGTAGTCACCACAACAGGACTCCATCACCATGCAGTCACAACAACAGGACTCCATCACTATGCAGTCATCACAACAGGACTCCATCACCATGCAGTCTTCACAACAGGACTCCATCACCATGCAGTCACCACAACAGGACTCCATCACCATGCAGTCACCACAACATGACTCCATCACCATGCAATCACCACAACATGACTCCATCACCATGCAGTCATCACAACAGGACTCCATCACCTCTCAGTCATCACAACATGACTTCATCACTATGCAGTCACCACAACAGGACTCCATCACCATGCAGTCATCACAACAGGACTCCATCACTATACAGTCATCACAACAGGACTCCATCACTATGCAGTCATCACAACAGGATGCCATCACCATGCAGTCACCACAACATGACTCCATCACTATGTAGTCATCACAACAGGACTCCATCACTATGCAGTGATCAAAATAGAACTCTATTACTATGCAGTCATCACAACAGGACTCCATCACTATGCAGTGATCACAATAGGACTCCATCACTATGCAGTCATCACAACAGGACTCCATCAACATGCAGTCACCACAACATGACTCCATCACCATGCAGTCATCACAACAGGACTCCATCACCTCTCAGTCATCACAACATGACTTCATCACTATGCAGTCACCACAACAGGACTCCATCACCATGCAGTCATCACAACAGGACTCCATCACTATGCAGTCATCACAACAGGACTCCATCACCATGCAGTCATCACAATAGGACTGCATCGCCATTCAGTCACCACAACAGGACTCCATCACCATGTAGTCATCACAACAGGACTCCATCACTATGCAGTCATCACAACATGACTCCATCACTATGCAGTCATCACAACAGGACTCCATCACTATGCAGTGATCACAATAGGACTCCATCACTATGCAGTCACCACAACAGGACTCAATCACTATGCAGTCACACCAGGAATTGTTGCAATGCAGTTATGACTACAGGTCTCCAACATAATGCAGTCATCACTATAAGAGCCATTTTTGCCCTGGTAAATATGTTTTGTTTTTGCTCATTGATCATGAAGAACATTAGGTTTCCATTACTGTAATATTTTAAAAATAACAAATGTCAGTTGATTGAGAGATGGCCACTATTTTGATATCTGGTAATGAGGCTTTACAATTCTATAAAATGCTTGTTTATAAAAACAAAAAAAAACAAAAGGCACATATTTTCTTCTCCAGTCCTGATCTATTTCAGTTTTCATGTGTCCTGAGTATCTTCCATCCAGGCCATCAAGTAAAGCCTCCTAATGCTGCCAAGGTCTCAAGCCCTTGGAAAAGCAGAGGGGGAGAGCAGAGCTGCAAGACAGCCTTGGCATAAGGTAAAATTATGCTATTCCCGGTAGTGATGTAAACTGCTGCTGCCCTTTTATCGCCAATAATTATTGCAATGGACCAGAGTTTCTAAAATTTATACTGATTTCATTTCCTTTGGATTTGTTTGTCCTCCATAAACTATAGTAGAGTAAAGTATCTTGAAAGCCTGATGTTTTTAGTGTTTAAAAAACTGGTTACTTTCACAAATTTTACAAAGACCAATACACTGTGTATTTGTCATGGATCCTAAATCATTTATTTGCATGTATAATTATAATTATTCCATTGACCAGACCTTGAACATGTTTCAAGTATTTCTACTTAATTTGATACACTTTTCTTTATACTCTTGTTATGTGTTTTCTCTTTCAAAAGTTACACAGCATTAAGATTTGATTTAGAGTTTAAACACATTAATTGTACACTCAGTATGAAATATTTGGGTAATAATGTAGTTAATGTATGTTTTGTAGGAAACAATATTTAGTATATTGGTGCTAAATAGTGCATATTGTAGAAACATTACATTATGTGGTAGATTTTTCAAGAAGATGCTTTTATAAGTGTAAGGCACCTTAGTTTTCCTTATCTGTTTGTAGGCAAATGTTGCAGTTCTGTGCGTGAATGTTCACCTCAGATTAAATTATTGACATTTTCCATGCGTAACTGAAACTTGTTATGTCCCCCACCACTAGAGTGGCGGACATAGGCAGTACAGCTCACGCAAAACCAACAAAATCGGACACATTCTTTTGTTTTCGAAGTTACTCCGCATCCACAACGAGTATTCCCTCGGCATCATGCCGAGGCACTCTGCGATAATTCGCTGAGTTACGCCGCGTCTGTTCCTGCCTCGGCATCGATTCGCGGCATCACGCCGCGTCTTTACACGCGGCAGTTCACCGAGAAAAAAATACACACATATTGATTTTATACTATAACAAATGTTAAATAATTTTTAAATAAACGATTATTAGAAACAGATACAAATAATACGTTGCTATGTTTACTTCTGCGTGATTGTGTAAACCTTTCGTCAGCTTCTCTGCATACGGAACTTCATACATAATGATTTTTTAGGTCATTTTTACCATATCAATGAACCTTACACAGTTTAATCCCGAACATGATCTCGGAAACGAGACTTGCTTTAAACATCGAAAACAAAATATTGATTATCATAAGATTTGCGAAAATACATATCGTCGCTTTTCTTCGAAAACCGCGTAAGTCAAATTTGGCACAAATTGTTATTTGTTTTTATAAGAACGGCGGTTTCACGGGTCATTTTATGCGAAAATACTGGATATAATATCCAATCGGAAGGCATAATTATGAGCACGTGAGAAAATCCTGAACAATCATTGGTGCACTAATTGTTTCTGCAAAAACTGCGTATTTCCGGTTGACCGACTAGCGAGGAAGGTTGCTTTGGATTATACGTCTGGTATATCAGGCAAAATATTAAAAAGGTATTTGTTTTTATTTCACAATAAGTTAACGAGAAGTCTTATTTATGATTTTATACTTTCTCCGCTATAAAGCTGTAACTTTAAATGTCTATGAACGATTAATCTTGCTCGGAAGTTTGTGGTTTTCTGATACTGAATCCGTTCCTGACTATAACACTAGCTGGTCATTATTTCCATGATGTTTGAAATATTTTAGAATTTTTCATAATACTATTGAGAGTGGATAGAAAAAGTAATTAAAGTTCTGTATTTTTCCTTAACAAAATGAATACAAATTAATGAAACGAATATTAATAAAGTCGACTCAGTTTTGAACATTTTCCATAGGTTTGACAAAACAGTTTTCTTGTTAAAAAGCTTTAGCACACTATTGCTACATGTATTTATGAAGACGTAAACTTATGCAGAAAAATTTAATAATATTTTTTAGGTAAAAAATAAAACATAAATATATTATCATACAGATAAAGATAGACAGCATAATGATTTTCATACAATATTTTGAAGACATGTATTCATCAAATTATATAAAAAAAAATACAAGAGTCACTTTTGTTTTCTGTAATTAAAATAATTAATTCCAAATCAAAATAAGTTTAATCACAATCGTTTGTATAATGATGGCTCAAACATATAACTGTAGAATTATCTCTCATAGTACGGATACTGTTTTTAAGCCTGGTCCGACGAGATAACTGCTGCAAGATGTTATCCAGAGGAAAGATTATAGTCAACATGGCCATTAAAAAAAATGAACATGAAAAAAACAAAGATAAAAACAACAACTTCCAAATTTTTAAAATTCAAGGACCATCGATCATTAATATGGACAAAAAACTATATTGTGATGAGCACATTGATACAAATGAAACAGATGGGATCAACGTCAATTCAATTGATCATGAACCAGAAGACAATTAACATTGGTACAACTCTGATTACTCTGTTAACGATCCAGATTGGCAACAACCGAAGTCCAGTAAACGGCGACTGTCAATGTCAGATTCTGATTCGAGTTATGACAAGCAAAATCGGAAATATTCCAAATCGAAGAATAGAAAAAAGTATCGCAAAACGTCTGCTAAATTAAAGAGACATGACGACAAAAGGCAACTTGATCATTAAACATTGATTGCAACCAAAATAATAGCAGAAACAAACACAAATCTAAATAGAGGCAATGATTGTCAACAACAAGTTGTTGTGCACACAATGCACGAGTCTTTTCAAAAAGACCATGTATCAATACCCGAGAACGGAAGCCACATCGATTGTGAAACATCGAAGAATAGAACAAAGAATCGCAAAACGTCTGTTAAATTAAAGAGACGTGACGACAAAAGACAACTTGATCATCCAACATTGATTGCAACCAAAAAAGTAGCAGAAACAACTACAAATCTAAATAAAGGCAATGATTGTCAACACAAAGTTGTTGTGCACACTATGCACGAGTCTTTTCAAAAAGACCATGTAGCAATACCCGAGAACGGAAGCCACATCGATTGTGAAACATCGCGTTAAGCCAAAATAGTATCAGAAAATGATGGTATTGTCCAGCAGCAGACGGATAATATAAACACAGGAAACAAAGCTTCTGAACAAGAAGTGGTTATTGCTGGATGTGTACAATCTGACAATATAGACGTATATAGAAAACGAACAAAGAAAGACATGAGTAACCCTGATACTTGGAAAAAGAACGAGAACAAAACATTGCGGATGAAAGGTCAGGCTTACAAAGGAGTAAAAATGAATAATGGAAAAAAGTCGTATTGTGTAGAGAAAAGCGAAAGAATACAAGAAAGTCGGAACTGTGGAAAACGATGTGCTAGGGTTAGACAATGCTTAGCTGTGAGCGACGAGCTGAGAACAGAACTATTTGATGCTTTCTGGCATAGAATGGATTGGAAAGAAAAGAAAATGTATGTCCTTAGTCATGTTGTTAGGGTGGCTGTTAAGGGTAAAACAAATGGTAGTAGGAGAAACTTTACGTATACATACTTTTTTGGCAACGGCGAGGGAAAAGTGCTAGTTTGCAAGGATATGTTTTTATCAACACTGGGAATCAGTGAGCATAATGTGTATGAGTGGTTGAAAGACACCGACTAACATGGGCTACCTAGCAAACAAGGACCTACTAATACAAATAGATCGAAAATAGAAAGCAACGAACCAAAAATAGCAAGAGAGTTTTTGGAGTCTCTTCCGAAAATGGAATCGCATTACTGCCGATCTACATCTTCCAAAACATATTTAGAGCCTGTATTTGCAACATTTGCGGACCTGTTTCGAGAATACACTGAGCGATGTCGTGATAAAGAAAATAAAGCTGTCGGGCGAAAATTATTCAGCAAAATTTTAAATAAAATGAATTTGGCGTTATTTCAACCAAAAAAGGTCCAATGCGACATTTGCGTTGGGCATGAAACAGAGAATGTCAATGATGAAGACTACGCTCGGCACATACAAAAGAAGACGGATGCTCGGGCCGAAAAGGAGAATGATAAAGAAAAAGCTTTACAGTCAGAAAAAGTAAAAGTTTTGACTATGGATGTTCAGTCAGTTCTCTTATGTCCAAAAATAGAAGCGAGTGCACTTTATTACAAATCCAAGCTTACATGCCATAACTTCACTGTATATGAAATGAGAAGCAGAAACGTTAAGTGCTATTTTTGGCACAAAGGGGAAGGAGTTAACAGTATACTCGAGCCTGGACTGGAGGAAATAATTATATACAGTGATGGATGCGGCTATCAGAATCGTAACTCAACTCTTTCGAATGCATTGCTTCATTTTTCGGTAAAAAATAAAGTCAATATAATAAAAAAGTTTTTGGAAAAGGGGCACACTCAGATGGAAGTGGACTCAGTGCATAGTACTATTGAAAGGCGTCTTCATAAGCGACCGATATATGCACCCACTAACTATGTCGAACTGATGATAAGTGTGCGTCCGCATCACCCATACGAAGTCAAATACCTTGACCACACATTTTTTAAAGACTTTCTGTCTTGAAAGTACCACAATAGTATACGTCCGGGAAGCAAGGCTGGTGATCCATTTGTAACCGATATACGATGTCTGAAATACACACCTGATGGGGCCATTCAGTATAAGGTGTACTAGTATTTGGTGGAGACTTTGCTGACTTACCAAGACGTTGAAATTCAATTGCACCATCTGGCGATGAAGAAATTCCAAGTTTGTAAAAAAGTCCGTAACAGATCAAGAGTACAAAGTACGATCACTTACAACAGTTGAAGACGGTCATCCCAAAGGACTACCATGCATTTTATGACACATTGTTGCATGCATAATAAACTTGAGCACAGTGTTCAGTGAAGTAAATGGTACTAAATAAGCGCATTGTAAAGTATAAATGTAATTGCCATTTACTTGCATTGTATGCATACATAAATTATGAAGAATATGACAATAGTGTATGTTGAAGTTAACATGTGTAATTTACTGACCATCTGACATAAAGTAAAGCATATTGTTGCAGATTTAATTAGCTTACATGTAGTAACGTTACTTCGTAATGTGGCTTAGTAATATTGTAAGAACAACGTATTTCCGATATCCATAGTTCTGTACTTAAATGGATGAAAAATGTGTTTGTGCTATACTGTTATATTGTTTTATTAGAAGTCTAGCAGTTTTTTTTAAATGATTGTGTTTGTCATAATTATATTCATGCAAAGAAATATGCACGAAGTTGTAGTTGTTGCGAGCGTGCGCATTTGTGTGTGTGTTTGTGTTTGGTGTGTACGTGTGTGTTTGTGTGGCGGTTGCGTGTGTGTGTGTGTGTGTATAACTTAGTGTTCAAATAAATTTTATAAAAGCCACAGTTATTTTTAATATGTAGAGTAGATATCTCCAACACACATACGAAAACTACAATATTTCACACCATATTATTTTTATATATGACTCGTTGCTGGTGAAACTGCTGTTTTGTTTAATCGGTATTGCATTGAGCAATTAATTTTGTTCTTAAACACTATCATTTAAGCGTAACTTGTAGTTAATGGTTGATGATACGTCTATTAAAATTAATTCACAAACCGCGTATATAAGGGTTAACTTTTCAACAACTGAACATTGAACAATCATAACTTCAATTTTATTGGAGAAAGCGTATTTCTAAAAAAGGAACCAAATATTAAGGAGAAAACTGCGTAAGTCCATTTTTATAATTAAAATGACAACTAAAGGCCTTTATATTTTCATAAATTAAAAGTATGCCCATTTTGACATAGACTATCTAAATTATTTTATTTTACGACTTCAAAAAATATTTAAAAAATGGTGTTTGTGCCTATTGAAAAGTTGTAAAAATTGACTTACGCGGTTTTCGAAGAACAGCGACGATATGAGAACCAAACAACTATACACATAGAAAACAAATATAAATAATGTTTACAAAAAAAACATATGTTCGTTACATTTAAAAATGATTACTTTCACTTCGTCCCGATTTTCAGAAATGGCCATGTACATGTTGCATCTGAATATACATTTACACATTGCATCAGGTGATATACGCTTGTTCGCCGAGAATATCGCCGTCTCGATTAGTCTGCCATTAAATAAAACATAAGCATGTACAATTCGTTTGATGGAAAATGGCAAACGTTTGTCTTAACAAACTGTTCAGCAATGTTGACAGAATTTTCTTTTAAAATGGCAGTCGTAATAAACGGAATTATCGGGCAATATATAGAAACAGTAAACGCGGCATAAATGTGACTACCAATATAATATTGTGACGCAAAACAGTATCAGTATTGTGACAATTAAGTACACTTGTAAAACTGCTGTTCTCTTAGAAATTGCGCGAAAATAATGATGACTTGTGTAATATCACGTTATCCGCCTGGAAAGCGTGGAGCATTTTCATTGTAATTTTAATAATGGAAATTTATTTAGGGCATAGATATTATGTTGTGGTAACAGTCACTAATGTAAAAAAATGGTTTGGACATTTTGAAATCTGCAATAGATTTACGTTATGATTTTTTTGAGGTCATATATTTTGTGTAGACGCACCCTCAATGAACTGAAGTCATCTGTCCAATTATCATCTGCAGCCTCAGCATCGGGAATAATGTCATCATCGGACAAATCACCGACTTCAACATCAGAGTCAAACTCTGAGAAACCAGAAAACTCAAACTCATTAGAATCACTGTCAAATAACTGATTTAAGTAATCAGCCATGGTAACAGAATAAATCTGTGCAAATAATACGAGGATATAACAAGTAATACAAGCGTATGCGAATATAATAATAAATGCAGTGAGAACCCCGCCTTAAAATATCGAATTTTATACTGAAACATTAGGCGGTTAATCTTTTGATTTGTCGGCATTATGTTTCATTTCTGACTCCATGCACTTTTCAGATCATAATCTCAGTGCTTTATTACCCGGATTCGTTAGTTTCTGGACACGTGTGCTACTGAAAATAGCCACCGGGATTGCGTTTGATGGCACAAACAAGCACAAAGTGTCTAGTCTCCCGTGTGTTTTATCCCTAAATGTTAGATAAGCACGTGCACTGTTAATTATTATGCTGGCCAGTACAAAAGACCTTCTGAAAACCGCCGACTGCGTCTTTGTTTTATTGCTCAATCAAGCACCGATAATCCATTATCCTGTGTATAACAGCACAAACTTTAAATAAGCACGTGTCGTCTGTCAATGATTGTTAATGTCAGTAAACATATCGAAGTAATTCTCGTATATGATCTCGGAAACGAGACTTGCTTTAAACATTTACCATTACGATATTTATTTTCATAAGATTTGCTAAAACAAATGAGAACTAAACAAACATACACAGACAAAACAAAATATAAATAATTATGACAAATTAAATGGACAAAAAAACGTGAGTTTATTTTCGAAACATAGCTTTTTCTTTCTCCCAATTTCCAGAAAATGACTTATACATGTTGCATAAAATCTTATAGATGACGCCGTTAATTGGTCGTTGTAAAAGAATATGAACTTTACACGGCACTTTGTGTGCAATTAGATACAGTACAATAATTGTAGCAATATTGAACGAACTAAAATATGAAAATGATACAGCGTTTTTGACTTTTATTTTATTCAGGAAAATGTCAAAATCATTTGCGAGATTCCCCGATACTCAAATGGAATTCACTACAATGTTGTCTGCGCTACGCAGTTTTTGTGTATAAATAAATACACGTATATACACCCACGCCTATTTTCGCGCGCTTTTTGTCAAGACAAACACTGGACACGAAAATATAATGGGCATATACATGTATTTATTTGTGGCTACAATTTGTAACAGGACATGAACTGTACACGATGCGCGCACACCACATTAAGTTATTTACGCATGTTTGAATCACTGTTAACGTTACCCTTGTCCCGATTGAACACCTATTTCATCAAATCTTAAAATAGAAACATATGCCAAAATTCATTGATACTGTAGAAAATTGTTGGATGTTTGTGTTAATGAGTTTTCTTGAGCACTTTTGTCGTCAATATTCAAAAGAATTTGCATTTGAAAATGGACATTGGGAATACACGGGATTATCGGGTAATGGATAGAGACGGAACAATTCGCATGATCTATCAGGGAAAGGGTTAAGAAACAATTAATAAAGATAATTTGGACAAATGATGCAAAATCTAATTGTCAATGTATTATGTAGTGAATTGTTTCGCAACGTAGTAACGCTCCATGTAATAAACATTATGATGCGAAACTCGGAGTCAATTTCTATCCGAGGTACATGTACATTGTAAGTTATAGTTAATAAGATTGTCCCCCGAGTGACTCGGTATCATCAACAAATTCCTCGGCATCATGCCGAGGCGTGACGCGGAGGCGAGATGCGGAGTGCCTCGGCGGACAGACGCGGCTACTCGGCGACCAGATGGTCGATTCCGAGTCGACTCCGCGAACACAAGATGGCGTCTGACTCCGCGGATCGCGGAATATGTTTGTTTTGCGTGAGCTGAACTGTATTGTTTTTGCCCTGTCTGTTGCTTTGTTTGTTTGCGTCAAACTTTAACATTTTCTATAACTTTTGCAATATTGAAGATAGCAACTTCATATTTGGCATGCATGTGTATCTCATGGAGCTGCACATTTTGAGTGGTGAAAGGTCAAGGTCAAGATCATCCTTCAAGGTCAAAGGTCAAATATATGGTTCGAAATCGCTCATTTAATATACACTTTTGCAATAATGAAGATAGCAACTTGATATTTGGCATGCATGTGTATCTCATGGAGCTGCACATTTTGAGTGATGAAAGGTCAAGGCCATCCTTCAAGGTCAAAGGTAAATTTATGGCTTCAAAGCAGCATAGTAGGGGACATTGTGTTTCTGACAAACACATCTCTTGTTTTGTTCCTGTTTTAGTTGTATTTGTTGCTTTTGCGATAAATTGTTTTAAATGGCTTTACAACCAAACAAGTTTTAAACAGGTTGAAATAAACAAACCAGGATACGTTGTAGATAAGCTACATCTCTACCAGGTAAGCACGCTTCCTTGAGCATTCAAGTGTCACTAACCACATCCTGAACTTGAAGGTATTTATGAAATAGGGTGTTGATTTCTATTAAAATGCAACCTTCTGATTGTACTGTAAAAAAGTAATTTAAACTGTAATAAAGAAACAAGATTAAAATCATGTTTTATTAAATTCAAACCTTAATAGTCATTCAATCTTTTGTAGTAAATATATTCAATGCTTCCACTAAATACTTAAAATTGTTCAAACTTTAGAACATCAGCCACACCCTTTGCAAGCCTGCATCCATTCTGCAGGTCATCCCTTTGTTAGACTTCCTGATGATGTTGGTGATCTTTCGTGGTACTTCGTAGTATCTCATAGGTCTCCAGATGGACTCTTGGTCAAATCTATTAAACGCCTTTTCATAGTTGATGAAGTTGACATACAGGGGCAATTCCAATCCAGGGATTGTTCCAGAATGATGCACAGGGTTGCCATCTAATCAATGCATCTCTCCTTTCGAAAGCCGGCTTGTTGGTCACGGAGATGCGGGTCTACTGCATTTTTCATTCGGTTCTGCAAGATGTGATTAAACACCTTTCCTATGATGGACAACAGTGTGATTCCTTGGTAGTTGGAGCAGGAACTGAGGTCGCCTTCCTTGGGAAGATGGATGAGTTATCCCTCTTTCCACTCTGTTGTAATTTCTTCTTCTCATATCTTGCTGAAGAGCAGGTATAGTAACTCCCCTCTGATCTCTATGTCAGCCTTAAGCGCTCCTTCGGGTATGTTGTGGGATCCTGCAGATTTGCCGTTCTGCTATTGACAATCATAGTTCAACTAATCTACAGCCTTTTCCAATTATCACACTTTGACATCACAGGTTAAGCAGTTTAACCATTTTTTATGAAAGAGCAAATGCACTTTTTGGCTGGTAATGTTTGTGATTTTTTATAAATTGAAAGTAATCCTTTAAAATAAGCTTACACATAGTTCAAATAAGGCTATCTAATTATCAAGAGTGCACATGTTCTCAGACGAGAGCAACCTCACAGGCCTTTTCCGGCCATACCGACAGGTCCGTTTAATGGACCCATTCTAAATGCAAAATGGTATAATCTTTTCCAATTTGAAAAAAAATCCAAATTTCCCAAAATTTTGTTTACAAAGAATCATTAAACAATTGTATCTCAATTTTATTTCAAAAACATCTAACAAAAAGTATATTGGTGTTATTTATATGGTTTGGTTTTCTAATTTGAATAATTATAAAAAAAATGAAATTAGTTTTTCCCAAATTAGTGGATATGGCGTGTAAAAATACCCAATCCTGAAATTGCATTTTTTCTCAACATGGCCAGGAAAAGGCCTGCCATACCTCAATGATTCATGGAATCCTGACAAGTGCTGCCTGGAAGCACATTTTCCCGCTCAACGAGCACCTGGAAGAGCTTCTGCAGAAGGATTGACCCCAGTGTGCTGAAGATTGTGGCTTTTGAGTTTATGTGTTTATGTGGATTTTATGTATCAATAATCTTTATTTTTTTAAGGGATTTTAAATGGTAATACACGTATGAGCCTACCATTGAAATAAAGTGTCTGATTTCTCCTCCTTGGGTTAGTTTTCATAATACAACAATTTCATAACTGTGAATCTTAAAGTTAAAAGTATGGTTGAACCTTTCAAGAGGGTTAATGTATTTTCCCAACGAGAGGTGTTCCCAAAATCACTCACTGAAATTGACTGAGATTATCAAATGGAAAATGGGTCTCATTTTGTAGATTTTTGGGAGGGAATTGTAATTGCTCTAAACCTACAAAAAGTTGCATTTTCTATTTATTATCTCTCAAATGGATTCAAATGTAATAATTTGTTGCAAAAGTGGATAAGAAACCACCTATAAATATAGACTTCATTTGTTGGTTTTCATATCAAATACATAGCTTCACACGCCACCCTCAAAATCTTATACTAAGCTCACCCTTTCCCAATCAGAAGGAAAGGAAAAATGCCTATATAACACGCAGTCTGTTCAGGTTTTATGCTGTTTGCTGCTCATCAGTACCGTAGTCTTTATGAAGTCTTTAAAAAATTCTCACTTTTTTCAGGTTACTTAGAATCCAAATATTACCGAAAGCATTCCTGATTTTGGGCTTCACTAAATAAAATACCACACACTTCATTTCAGTTTTCTTGTTATACAAATATTACCAAGATCATTGCTGATTTCAGGTCCTTAGATGTGACAAGGCTTGCCAGCTGCAAAACCTGCATAAAAGACTTGTTGAGGCCGATATACCTGCCCTCCACTGTCCCAGGCCCGTCAGCTCCTACACCTCCCTGCAGAGCACGCGTCTGACTGATGTAAAGAGAAGTTGTGGAGGGTGGAGTTCTGCTGGCCTAAGCATTTAAAATCTGGATGTAAATAGACAGATTGTACGACTTTAGTCTTAGAATAATTCTTTACATTGTGGTGTTCCAAAAAATATTAAAATCTTGGCCAATATTTACCAATTACTGTTCAGATATATGACTTAGTTTAACATTTAATACATCTATTAAAATTATAATTCTCTAGAAGTGTTTGCATGTATTGTAACTTACAAGTTGTTAAAGACCCCTAATTATCATTTTTATGCCCCCCCTTCGAAGATGGATGATAACTAAAGACCGTTTATGCCTAGGATCATGAAACTTCATAGGTACATTGATCATGACGTGCCAGGGTTGCCACTTAACTTGAAAAGTCAGGGAAAATTGATTTTTTTTTCAAGGTCAGTGAAAAATCAGGGAATTTAAAAAAAATGGTCAGTGAAAAATGAAATTTTAGAAAAGTCAGGGAAAAATAAAATTTTGGGTCGATGCATAAGTTATTTAGTGGCTATGGCTGTCTTCACGTATCATTTGTTTTAGTAGTTTCAACAGTATATTTTTTATTTGATTTTTTTTTACTATTTCTATGTACATAAAACATTAACATGTGTAAAGCGTGTTCAAAAATGTAAATTTTTATTTTTTATCTTTGATTAATTTTTTTGTATCCTTGAAGGCTGAAAGGCTTTGAAACCCTTGCCCCCAGAGCTGATTTATTTTTTATTTTATGCTTAGCAGGATCATTAGAGATGACAGCATGAAAGAGCTATACTAACTTCGCATATTTATTTCAGTTTATGATTTTCATGTATTAACCTACCATATATCACAGATCACAAATTGATTTTCTCTTCTAATTTCAGATTTAATATAATGTACACATAGCTAGACATATTACCAGCATGAGTAAACATACATTATTTAATGATTGTTGGCTCAAAGACCCTGAGTTTTCATCATGGGTTGGCAAAAACTCTAGAAATGAAAACAAAGCACGCTGTCTTATATGTGGTGGTGGTTCCTTTACGCTAGGGAACATGGGAAAACAAGCTCTAAGGAGTCATGTGTCTAGATGTTTAAGTATGATCAAAGTATGTAATGGATATATCATATTGTATATGGACAGTTTTTTGTGTAATATGTGTTGTGCTATTACTGAATTGTCATAACTAACATCACATGTATCTACCTATAGAAATATGTTTTGTTCATAGGTTTTGAGACATAATCATATTATATGGTGGTTGTACATGCATAACTTTTTATCGTTGGTTTTGTGGAATTACTATATGGCCTTCCATCATGCAAAGTTTAGTGTACAAGTAGTACTGCTTTGTTATTTGTTAGATATTTTATGTTAAAGAACAAAATAAACATTAAATGGATGGATTTGGTCGGCTGTATAAGGAGGAGGAGGCCAAATATGTCGCGAAATTAGTCAGTGAAAACCAAGATTTGGTCAGGGAAAAGTCAGTGAAAAGTCAGAAAATTTTGTTTCATCAGGTTGGTGGCAACCCTGCTGGCAGATGACCCCTATTGATTTTCAGGTCACTAGATCAAAGGTCACAGTGACTTGAAACAGTAAAATGGTTTCCGGATGATAACTCAAAAATGCTTAGGCCTAGGATCATGAAACTTCATAGGTACAGTGATCATGACTGGCAGATGACCCCTATTGATTTTCAGGTCACTAGGTCAAAGGTCAAGGTCACAGTGATTCATTAATTGTGTTTGTCCAAAACTTTAACCTTGGTTAAAGTTTTGCAATATCTAAAATGGTTTCCGGATGATAACTCAAGAATGCTTACGCCTAGGATCATGAAACTTCATAGGTACATTGATCATGACTGGCAAATGACCCCTATTGATTTTCAGGTCACTATGTCAAAGGTCAGGGTCACAGTGACTCAAAACAGTAAAATGGTTTTCTGATGATAACTCAAAAATAATAAGGCCTAGGATCATGAAACTTCATAGGTACATTGATCATGACTGGCAGATGACCCCTATTAATTTTCAGGTCACTAGGTCAAAGGTCAAGGTCACAGTGACAAAAAACTTATTCACACAATGGCTGCCACTACAACTGACAGCCCATATGGGGGCATGCATGTTTTACAAACAGCCCTTGTTCATTTAGATTTTTACCAGTCTGTATTTAGGCAAAACCTTAAGTGCCTGAAAGTAGGTCAAAGTCTATTCTTAAGTCCATCATGGGATTGTGGATATAGGCCCAAAGCTGCCTTTTTAGATTTGGAGACAGTTGTTATTGAGTTACTCTTTGGGATGTATTACATTTTTATAAAAAGGCCCTTGCAAAAAAATAATCTCAATACATTTGTGAATACATGTATTTGAGAATTTTCATTTGTGATTTACAACATTTTAAAGATTAAGCTTTAGCAAATTCCTCTAAATTTTGTCCTCAATCGGTAATCATCGTTGAGATTAAAAATATTGAATGCCATTTTCAATTGGAATGATGGAATTAAAAATGAGAACATTTAAACATTTTGAGGCATTTTTTGTCTTTTTTCCTGTTACTTATTTAATATGGTGTATATCTTTAGACCAACTTAAGTTAGAATTATAATTTTAAAGGAATTGTTTCTTTTTAAAATGTCTGTTCTTTTCTACCATTTTAATAATTAAAATTAATACAAAAACAGCATGAAAAATAAAACTAGTCAATCCAAGCATCAACAGAAAGTTTCTTACAAATCTTAGAAAAAATTGACATGAACTATAAATAAAATATATCTTTTATGCATATTGTTTTAGATTTTGTTCACATATAATTGTAAATGGATTTTTTTAAAACTGTGTTAAAACTTTGTTAGAAATTATTTACCCGGTACCTAGAAAAGACCTATAAAATACATGTATTCTATAGGTCTTTGCCCGGTAGTACATGAAAATCTATAATAAAAAAAATAGCTTTATTAATTTTCTTAACCCTGCATGTAATTTACTATGTACATCTCAATGTATTTTTTTGTGGTGCACAATTATGACATACATGCCAGACGGCCCGATCTCGGCGGGACAGTCCCGCTTTTGGGCCCTTTGTCCCGGCGTCCCGATATGAGACGATTTGTCCCGACATTCGTAAAAAACGATGTAAGGTCTATAGGTTCCCAATAAAATTCGCTATTCAAGCTCTGTTTCGCTAACACTTATCACCGCTAATCCCTTTATTGCCCCCAATTAACAATCCGATTCTTCTTCTCGTGTGTACCAGTGTTGTTTATGACACCTTATCAGCGATTTATCAGCTAATTATTGATTTTATCAGGCATTCACACCATGGTGGTCTTCAAGATAGTGGTCGCTTATTGCTATCGATAGTTGTATTATAATGAAATAAATGTTGAAAATGTGTTTGTTTTTGTCTTTGTTTGAAACGGTTTACAAAACAATTGTTTTGTATAATTAACTCTACGTCATTAATGAGTCTTTTACATTCAATGTTTAGTTCCAAAACAGCGGGATCATCCGAATGTGCAATATACCAAAATCGCAACAAACAGTCTATATAATTGGGTGTTATTGTAATAAAAACAACGAGGTGCTATGCATGACAGTTTACTGTAACCCGTACTTTCAGTGTACTGGATAGCCTCCCCTGCGTTAATGTTTGCCATTGAAAGTAATATAATGAGTATTGTTGTCGTAATTTTCCAGATTTTGTACTCTAAAAAGATGAATATTATCTTCGTTGTTTGCTAATGTCTTATTTAATAAAACTGTTATTGTTATGTTTTAGATTTCATGCTTCATATCATATGTTTTATGTCTTGAATAAAAGTATCAAAAGTTTTTGTTAGTACTATACTGACTACAGTAAAGGTGGAATGATAGATCGTTTTAGGTGTCCTGCTTTTTCGTCCCGACAATTTTTAGCTCCACTGGCCAGAGGCCAGCGGGGCTTATGTCATGGTCCTGTGTCCGTCGTGCGTCCGTGCGTGTGTTAACTTTTTCTTTAAACATCTTCTTCTCCTAAAGTACTGGTCCAATTCTGATGAAATTTCTCAGGAATGTTCCTAGGTTGAACCTCTTTCAAATTTGTTCAAATTATGCCCCTGGGGTCAAATTTGATCCCGCCCCGGGGGTCACACAATTGAAAATTTGCTTATATAAGGCCTATTTTGTGAACACTTTAAAAATCTTCTCGTCCATAACCATTTGGCCTAGGGCTATCAAATTTGGTATGTAGAGACATCTAATAGTCCTCTACAAATTTTTTTCAAATTATGCCCCTGGGGTTAAATTTGACTCTGCCCTGGGGGTCACAAAATTAAACATATTCTTATATTAGGCCTATTTTGTGAAAACTTTCAAAATCTTCTCGTCCATAACCATTGGGCCTAGGGCTATCAAATTTGGTATTTAGAGACATCTAATAGTCTTCTACCAAATTTCTTCAAATTATGCCCCTGGGGTCAAATTTGACCCTGCCCCGGGGGTCACACAATTAAATATATGCTTATAAAAGGCCTATTTTGTGAAAACTTTCAAAATCTTCTCGTCCATAACCATTGTGCCTAGGTCTATAAAATTTGGTATGTAGAGACATCTAATAGTCATCTACCAAATTTCTTCAAATTATGTCCCTGGGGTCAAATTTGACCCTGCCCCGGGGGTCACAAAATTGAATATATGCTTATTTAAGGCATATTTTGTGAAAACTTTCAAAATTTTCTCATCCATAACCATTGGGCCTAGGGCTATCAAATTTGGTATGTAGAGGCAACTAATAGTCCTCGACCAAATTTCTACAAATTATGCCCCTGGGGTCAAATTTGACCCTGCCCCGGGGGTCACAAAATTGAACATATGCTTATATAAGGCCTATTTTGTGAAAACTTTCAAAATCTTCTCGTCCATAACCATTGGGCCAAGGTCTATCAAATTTGGTGTGTAGAGACATCTAAAAGTCCTCTACCAAATTTCTTCAAATTATGCCCCTGGGGTCAAATTTGACCCTGCCCCGGGGGTTACGAAATTGAACATATGCTTATATAAGGCCTATTTTGTGAAAACTTTAAAAAATCTTCTCGTCCATAACCATTGGGCCTAGGGCTATCAAATTTGGTATGTAGAGACAACTTATAGTCCTTAACCAAATTTCTTCAAATTATGCCCCTGAGGTCAGATTTGACCCTGCCCCGGGGGTCACAAAATTGAACATATGCTTATATAAGGCCTATTTTGTGAAAACTTTCAAAATCTTCTCGTCCATAACCATTGGGCCTAGGGCTAATTAATTTGGTATGTAAAGACATCTAATAGTCCTCTACCAATTTCTTCAAATTATGCCCCTGGGGTCAAATTTGACCCTGCCTCGGGGGTCACAAAATTGAACATATGCTTATATAGGGTCTATTTTGTGAAAACTGTACAAATCTTTTTGTGCATAACCATTGGGCCTAGGGCTACCAAATTTGGTATGTAGTGACACCTTATAGTCCTCTACCAAGTTTTTCAAATTATGCCCCTGGGTTAAGTTTGATCCTGCCCCGAGGGTCACAAAATTGAACATATGCTTATATAAGGCCTATTTTTGTCCATAACTGTATGGTATAGGGCTACCAAATTTGGTATGTAGAGACATGTATTAGTTCTCTTCTTAGTTTGTTCAAATTATGCCCCAGGGGTCAAATTTGAAACTGCCCCAGGGGTCACAAAATTGAATATATGCTTAAAAAGGGCTTATTTTGTGAAAACTTTAAAATCTACTTGTCCATAACCATTGGGTCTAGGGCTAGCAAATTTGGTATGTAGTGACATCTTATAGTCCTCTACCAAGTTTGTTCAAATTATGCCCCTGGGGTAAATTTGACCCTGCCCTGGGGGTCACAAAATTGAACATACGCTTATATAAAGCCTATTTTGTGAAAACTTTCAAAAACCTTCTTGTCCATAAACATTGGGCCTAGGGCTACCAAATTTGGTATATAGTGACATCTTATAGTTCTCTACCAAGTTTGTTCAAAATTTGCCCATGGGGTCAAATTTGACCCTGCCCCGGGGGATCACAAAATTAAACATATGCTTATATAGTGCCTATTTTGTGAAAACTTTCAAAATCTTCTTGTCCATAACCATCCAGCCTAGGGCTATCAAATTTGGTATGTAGTGACATCTTATAGTCCTCTACCAAATTTGTTCAAATTTTATCCCTGGGGTTAAATTTGAACCTGCCCCGGGGGTCACAAAATTGAACATATGCTTATAATAATGCCTATTTTGTGAAAACTTAAAAAAAAATCTTGTCCATAGCCATTTGGCCTAGGGCTACACAATTTGGTATGTAGTGATATTGTATAGTCCTCCACTTAGTTCGTTCAAATTATGCCCAGGAGTCAAATTCGATCCTGCCCTGGGGGCCACAAAATCGATTATATGCTTATATAGTGCCTATTTTGTGAAAACTTAAAAAAAATTATTGTCCTTAACCATAAGGCATAGGGCTACCAAATTTGGTATGTAGTGACATCTAATAGTTCTCTACCAAGTTTGTTCAAATTATGCCCCTTGGGTCAAATTTGACCCTGCCCGGGGGGTCACAAAACTGAACATACGCTAATATGGGGCCTATTTTGTGAAAACTTTAAAATTCTGTGTGTCCATTACCATTGGGCATAGGGCTACCAAATTTGGTATGTAGTGACATCTAATAAACCTCTACCAAATTTGTTCAAATAATGCCTCTGGAGTCAACTTTGACTCTGCCCTGGGGGGTCACAAAATTGAATAAACGCTTATAAAGCGCCTATTTTGTGAAATCTTTAAAAATCTTCTTGTTGAAAACCATTCAGACTAATGATACCAAATTTGGTATGCAGTAACATCTTATAGTCCTCTACCAAGTTTGTTCAAATTATGCCCTTTGGGTCAAATTTGAGCCTGACCCGCAGGTCACAAAATTGAAGATTATGTACGCTTATGTCTTGCTTATTTTGTGAAAACTTTAAAAATATTCTTGTCCTTATATCTAGGACCTATGGCTACCATATTTTGTATGTACATGTAGTGAGATATAGTAGTCCTCTACACAGTTTGCTCAAATTATTCCCCTGCATGGGGTTAAATTTGACCAAGCCCAGGGGGTCACAAAAGTGTACATGTGCTTAAATAGGGCCTATATTTAAGTATTTGCACATGCAGAGACTATTTGTTTCAGCCTTTTTTCAGCAGTGGAGCGATACAGGACCATCATGGCCCTCTTGTTTATGGAATTATTATGATAATATTGTAACATGTATCATATTAAGTACTTTTTCAGTATTTCCTTTTTAAATAAATAAAAATCTACAAGTAAGTTACTATCAACAGTGTTATTTACAATTCTAACACTACGCGCGACTTGTTTTCTATAGACAAAGATGGAAATCAAGTGTGGGTTATTCTGCAATAATTATGGGCGGAGCTTAATGTTTCGAAAATAGTTCCGAATAAATAAAGAAAAAATTGCAGTAAAATGCATGTGCTAAAACCGGCTGTAAAAGAAATGTAATAAATGTAGCATGTCTATAAATGTAATGAAATAACAAATTGTTTATTTGGTGATTAGTGGCATAACCGCACCTACAAAGAATATTAATAGACATTGTACTTCTTTTTCGTTGTTGGTGGTTTTCGCCATAACAGACTAAGTCTTCCTGGGTTAGTTTATTTACAAACTGCACAGGCTGGGGATCGAACCCGTGATTTTTGGATTTGTAGACCATTTCTCGACCAACTAAGCTAGCCGGCCGTACACATTTGAAAAATAATGATTATCTTGGCACATTTACAGGGTTATGGTAAGTAACATTGAATGCCTTTTGGTGTTTGAGTATTAATCCAGTTGTATTAATCACGTGGTAAGCTCAGTATTTTTTTATGAAACAAAGCTTCAACATTTATGGAAATGAATCAGTGTGTGCAGAATTAAGAAGGAAAACTGCCATGAGAACATTCATAAAATACTAATTATTTTTGTATACTAGTTTATTTGATTTGGGTTTAAACGGCTGTTCAAATTTTAACCCTTTACTGTAGATAATTGATGATGATGATTTCAATGTAGCTGGTATTTGAATAAAATCAAGTGACGAATAATTCATTTGAATAGATTCACATTATAATGAACAACTGGACCATTTTGTAAAAGAACCATCGCCTCGTATTTCAAACAAAAACATAATAACAGCAAAATCTGGATTGACGACTTTTAAATATTCGCTGCGTGGTACTTCGCATTACGTATTCCGCTACTTACACATTCTTTCCAATAATAGTTTAAAAGGAGAACGCTGATTGGTCGTGAAAACAGTTTATTTGATTGGTATATGCGGGATAAGACGGTCATGTGACATAGCAACGTATTACGTTGAAAGCAACCAATATCTACAGATTTCAATGATAAACTGGCCAATGTCGTCGCACAAGCTGTTAAACTCTAGACTGGCCAATGTCGTCTTACAAGCTGTTAAACACTATTGATTACATACACGAGTGTCAGCAGTGTACCAGTGGTGCACAATAAACAGGCAGATGCGTTGGTTATCGTTCCTAACGTAGCACAGGAGACGCTCCTAGCGTCTGCATAATTTTACTGCAGGTAGTGCAGGCCTACGAGTGCTGTCGCTCATGCAAAGCGTGCGCTCTAATTGACATGACGCGTTATCTATGATCGCTCCGCCCACTAGAATTGATCCACCAATCAGCGATCGATTAATCGGGCGCACTCGTTAGCAACGACCTGTCCGCCATTTTCTAGACAAGCTACATGTTTAGGTTCACTTTTATTCCAACGAGTTTCTTTTGTTTTCCTCTTTAAAAAAACGATTTAAAATGGTTAAACGGTGTCAATAGGGATTATGTAACTGGGACAATCGATATCCTGAAATATTAGTTGGTGACATTTAATTTATATCGTTTCCAAAGCCGAAAAGAGATCTTGAGAAGTGTAAGAGATGTATAAATACATGCGGTCGTCACCACGAACAACTGAACGTCAACACTGTCAAAGACAATTAACATATATTTTTATCGGATATACTAGCAGATTTAAATAGTTTATGTTATCGATCTGATTATCACATAATATTTCACTTTTAAAAGTCTTTTTTTTAAATAGTTTTATCAGTTACTAGGTCAGAAGCGAGGTTCATCTGCATTACTTAAAGAGAAATAAAACCCAGCATGAAGCCTAATTCATGCTGTGTTTTATTACTCTGATAGTAATGCATTTAATTGACATCATACATGTTATTTGAAGGTGACATGTGATATATTATCTTATTAACGGTATCTACACATTTGCACTCATGTGGTGTCACCAATAAACGCTTTTAATTCACACTAGGAGCTCGAATGCCTAGATCTCATTTTTAAACGAGTTTCGTTTATTTTGTTCGGATTAAAAACGGAAATGAAATATGGCAAAAACGGTGTAAAAAGGGTTAATGCAACTCGGACATTTGGTATCCAGAAAGATAAGTTAGATGAATTAAATTTATACCATTTCCAACGCGGCAATGCGGTCTTGACAAGAGCGAGTGGAAGCTTCAAGAATTACCGAGATCCCCTTTATAGAACATTAATTTATTTCACAAACTTGAAATGTCATATAACCAATAACTAAGCATTATTAAGTATGTATTATGTCACGTGTGCATGTAAAATAATTTTGGTACCCAATTCGTGTAACTTTACGAAATCCCCGTTAAAAATCGCGTTTCTGTGTGTGTCGGAAACAAGTGAAAACCATTTTGTTATTATTTTAATAAAGACGTATCGATAAATGCTATTGTAAAAGAGTTATTATTACTGATATTAGTTAACCAATAAATGCGTTAACTTCGGGGAAGTCGGTACCTGCGCGAGCGTCTGATATTGGTAGCCTTATTAATTGATAATAGCCTGACCGTATTCCATTTCGTACAACGCTAATGTTTATATCAGACAATGTCCAAACTTACTGTGTTGTTTTTGCGCTTTAAATTATAGTGATTGATAAATGTTCCATAAGCAATGTTAAATATGATTAATATCACTTTTATACGCAATAACATGTGGGATTGAGGTACCCACCCGGTGTCAGAAAGCGCGTAAAACTTCACCGAATTCCCAGTTATAAAGCGCTATTTCGTGTCAAATACACGGGTAGGGGGGAATGTTTCGGTAATAATTTTGTTAATAACACGGGTAAATACCGGTGAAGTGTTAATTTATTGCAAATACCACTATTACACGTAATAACGGGTTCGATTTCGGTAAGCGCGCAATCGTTTGAGAGCGTGTTTAATGTACCGATTTACCCGTTATAAATAGCTGATGTTCTCTTTAATCGTATATTTTTTGCATTTGCAGAATAACTAAATGGCATCAACCCCTTTACAAGTGTAATACGGTGTTATACAAGTCCATAAAATCATCCGGAATATCGCGTAAATCTATATGCAGTCTATAGGCAAAGAAGCCATTTTGGTGTTAGCTTGTCTAGGTTTTCTTCCCGCTGAGCCACGTGATTAAGTGGGCGGAGCGATCACTGATAAGGCGTCATGTCAATTGGTCAACATCGATTGCCCAATACAACGACGCTCCGCCTAGCGTAGTTAATAGCACTTGCAAAACTCGCTCTACATTAGTTGCTCGATTGGTCATTGTCGGCTCGGGTACTACTTACATGTACCCCGGGTACTCTTAAGTATACTTACATGTACCCCGGGTACGGTAAATATACTTTATCGTACCCGGTCAATATTAGACTGTTGCCGAGTTGTATTTCCGCCCAAAATCCGATGTCGTAAAACGCGCTACCGATTATCTTTAACAAACTTCTCTTTAAAAAAAACTTCATCAACATGCTTTTTGAGTACGAGTTTCGATAACATGGAGGCCATTTTACAGAAAATTAACATAAAAATGAATATAATTAATTTTAAAAAAAAACCGACAACGACCGATTAAGCGTTAAATTTCCCGGGTAAATTTTAGTATATTTACTGTATTTACTGTACCCGGGGTACATGTAAGTATACTTAAGAGTACCCGGGGTACATGTGAGTAGTACCCGAGCCGAAAATGACCAATCTAAGTGTCTCGTTTCCAGGAAAGGTGACTTACTCGTTTGAACAAGTTAGTTTTTTATGTATACTTTAATTAGTGAGAACGAGACCAATTACTCGTTAGACCAAGGCAGTAAGTTTTGTTGAAACTCACGGGAACGAGTAAGCCGTTGAAACGGCTGAGCAATTCGTTGAAACGACATATCGTTTGAACGATTTAGTAAAGCCTGGAATCGACATGATTAACTCGGGGAGAATACGCTATGGAAACGACTTCACCAACCAATAAAATTACATATTTTCTAGCACGAAATATTCTTGCGATCAAATGATTCTTTTCACATGTGTTTGATTAGTTTATTACATCGTTACTACGAAATTCTAATCTCGTTTCTCGGAGTTTCTTAGGCTCGATTGGTCATTGTCGGCTCGGGAACTATTTCGATGTACTTCGAATAATAAAAGCTTTATTTACAGAAGGTTACACATAAAGACAATGACACATTATACATATTATGCAAATGAATCAATACTTTTTAACAATGTGGCCTTCTTAAACTAACATACACAAATAGGTCTATAAGTAAAAATATTCAAACAATATTTTCTTACACCCATACATAACACACATAGATAGACACACATGACATATTATTGATTATAATAATAATAATAATAAAAGCTTTATTAACAGAATGTTACACATAAAGACAATGACGCATTATACATATTATGCAGATGAATCAATACTTTTTTACAATGTGGCCTTCTTACACTTACATACACAAATAGGTCTATAAAAGTAAAACATTTAAACAATATTTTCTTACACCAATACATAACACACTTTTTGCCTTTTAGACAGACACACATGAAATATCATTAACTAGAAAGAAAAAAAAACACAACATATGACATATAATTGATTCGAAAATAAATGTGCTTTATATTGCCTTTTAAAAGCAGAGATAGAGCATGCCATTCTTATTCCAATCGGTATACTGTTCCAAATATCCATGCTATGGTATGAAAAAGCTCGTTTCTTTTAACCTGTTTTTGCTTTGGTATTAACAATATCTCTATGGGTGGCAGATCTTAAGTTATATTTTTGATTGTGAGAAAAAGTTATACAACTAGTTAAATATCCTGGAGTCTGTTTGTTGACACATGTATATATCAAGATTGCCGTGTGCTATTTACATCTATTATTTAACGACAGCCAATTAAGCTGTAAAAACAATTCTTTGGATGGTGTTCTATTTGGCTTTTGTAGAATGACTTTCGCTGCGCGTTTTTGTAAAATATTCACTTTTTTAAAATTGGTTTTATTAGCGTTGCCCCAGATCGTACAACAGTAATCGAAACATGTTAGAATATATGAATTATGAAATAATTTCTTCATATCAAAAGTGAGATAATTTGATATCTTTTTTAGTGGAGTTATTTTACTGCTTATTTTAGAGCATGTTTTATCAATGTGTATTTTCCATTGCAGATGTTTGTCAATATAAAGTCCTAAAATGTTATGGCTAGTGACATTTTCAATAGCATTATTATCTATTTTAGATCAAGGTTGATATTCTTATTTTATGTTTTGATCCAATAAGCATGCATTTTGATTTACTAGGGTTTATCATCATGTTATTGAGGGTGCACCATTTTTGTATGGAATAAATATCATTTTGTAAGTAAGTTTGAATTTCTGAAGGATTGGCCACTGTAGCATGTAGTGTCGAGTCATCAGCATACAAGTTTATGTCTGATTGGTTTAGTAATAACCCAATATCATTTATATAAATTAAAAACAAGAGAAGGCCCAAAATAGAACCTTGAGGGACACCACTCTTAATAGTAAGAGGGGTAGAAAAACTAGTTCCTAGTTTAACGCATTGTTGTCTTTGACTAAGATAAGAATGAAAAAGGGACATGGTACCATCCGAAAAGTGATGAAGTTTTAGTTTGTATAACATAATTTCATGATCTACTAAATCAAAAGCTTTTTTCATGTCAATAAAAACAGAACCAATACAATTACCGTTATCTACATCTTTGAGCCACTCATCAATAAGTCGAATCAGTGCTGTTTGGCAAAAACTATTTTCTCTGTAGCCTGACTGATGTTTATTCAACACATTTGTTATTCGAAAGAAATTTTTCAATTCATTTTTTGTCTCTCGAATATTTTGGATATGGTTGGCAAAATTGAAATCGGACGATAGTTATTACAGTCCTCTCTGTCTGATTCTTTATATATTGGTAGAACATACGCTTGTTTTAACAAATCGGGGAAATTCCTGTACGAATACAATTATTAATTATCGAGGTAATTATACTGTACCCGAGTTTTATTCCTGCCAAAAAAAAAAGAAGTCGTAAACGCGCTATGGAATACGAACAAAATCACTTTGAACAATACCTGCCTAAAATGCTTTTTGTGTAGGAGTTTCGAAGATATAGAGGCAATTTCACAGAAGATTGACATAAATATGGACATAATTAATTTGAAAATATTAGCTACCAATTAAGCGTTAGAATTCCAGGGTACGTTTCAGTATATTTACCGATCTCAGGATACATTTAAGTATACCCATGAGTACCCGGTGTACATTTAAGTAGTCCCCGAGCCGAACATGACCAATCGAGCCTTACTAAGTCGTTCCAATTACTTACTTTCTCGTATGAACGAGTCAGATTTCCCGTTCCTGTACATTTATTAGTCGGCTCGTTTAAAAAAAAAATCAGTTTGTACTATTTTATTATAGATCTAGACATTGGCCCATCATGCACACATCTAAAGATCTATAAACGGCTTTAAATAAAACGTTGACATCAAACTGTACAGTTTTGTATTTCTCCTATATGTTGCCTTATTATATTGTGCAGTAGATATTGACTATTTTAAGGACGTTTACTATGCATGTTTAAAGATTGAGAACACATTTTATTTCACAGGAGCAATACAAATTACTCAGCGGGGATATGTCGTATTATACAAAAAATATCGCTAAAACAAAATGTTTTAACTATCTTTAAACCAAAATAACATCTTTGAGAGCTTTTGATATGGTATATATTCTTTAACATAGTGGTGATGTCCATGCATGCTACTTGTTGCAGCAAAACTAAATGCAGATGTGGGGTTTATATTTGAGCGTTTCCGAGAATGATTTCTCTTTAACTTGACAGTGCAAAATAGACCCAGCAAATACCAAACTTACAACATATTTTAGTTCATTATTAGTAGGGTAGTCAAGCCGAACGGCGGGATCGATTTCTATTTTCGAGCACGGGAAACACGTGTACAAATACTCGAGTATTCGGCTGAATATAAATCTTTTGTTTATTAGAGATGTTAATGTAAAAAAAACAACAACAGCACAACCAAACACAACAGAAGGCGCGGTTACATTGACAATTAAATCGGTATTTAATTTTAGTTATCATTTACATGTCATTACTGCTTTGTTCATTATCAACTTTCTGACAGAACTTTTTAAATTGAGATACGGCGGCCTAACGTTAGAACCGTTTTGCATACACAAAATACTGCTTGGTTACACATTTTGACGGTTTAGTTTAGTAAATTATTGTAAAATAAATACTTGACATAAAGAGAATAGTTTAATACGTAGATATGCATAATAAAATATAATTTCCACAATCAGATATGTAAAACTAGTCTTCACTTAGTCTTATACATAGTACTATTAAGAAAAGATGCCTGCAGTGACTGCTTCGAACGGGAATCAAAGAACCGATTAAACGCGTCTCAGTAAGTGTTCAATTTTTATTAGTAATGTTCAGTTTCTGGGGTGGTATTCCAGAAACATCTTAAGATAAATTTAATTCATATCCTTAAATTGGGAAAATTTCTTCAGTGTTTCATTTCATATTGCAATAGATTGGCATCAAGATATACATTTAAATAACATCCAGGTTTATAACATTATATCTAACGATTAATTTGCTAGTGAGATTTACCGCGAAAGTTTTAGGATATATCTGCAAACCTAAATATGTCTACATAGTTCATTTTGTATGTATACTTTAAATGATATTATGTTGCATATTACACAAAATGTCAAGTTGAAGTTTAGACCGTTTGGTCAGTATAATGTTGGGAGTAATCAAGAATCGTCTGGTTCACACCTTTCATTGTTACCGTCCAGCCATTGTTACATGTGTTAGTGAACAATATTGCACAAAAAGGAGTATTAATAGTAAAGGAAGCGTGCTTTATGTTATTTGTGAAAACACTTTTATTTCTGATCATAGTCGAGTACGTATTAATCTTACATTATGAATTACAGTAACACATAAATTTAACAAAAGAAATATATTCTTTGCAGTTTTGCACTGTTACACAAACAGAAGACTTAATAAAGAAATTGATTTTTAGTAACATTATCGTATTCTACCCACACTCAACACGGTTATACTAAATCAGTATACATTTTTTGTATAAACATATGCAAAAAGCACTTACAAACGTCGCAGTCTGTTCTGCATAGCATACATGTTTTCGTGCACCCTGTCCGACACTGGACGGGGTGACCCGGGCTCGTTGAGCCCAGTACGATCGGGTGCGTCGTGGTACCCCGTTACTATCGCCTTTTCTCTATCCCTCTTCTCTCTATCATTCTTCTCGCTCTTCATCACCCAGACGCCTTAGTATTTCCAAATATTCTATTCTGTTTTTCATACTATCTTTCACCCTCCCGTTCTTAATCCCTATTCGTAGTCTACACAATCTCTCACTTCCGTTCACTTCCTCTACAATTCTCCGATTTCTGTCTCCATTCTTATTTCTAACTCGCTCGCCTCCCCTCACAATGTCTATTTGACACACACTATTCTTCCTCTTTAATCTCTCTGTAGCTGTTTAAGATGCATCTACCGTCCTTCCTACTAATTTATTCTTTCATTCAAATTTTCTGTCGCCCTATTAGCCGCTGTATTACACATATCTAATCTCCGCTGCTATTTCCTTCCGTTTCCTCTTTCTTTTCTCATTCTCTGTGTATATATTTTGCCAGGCATGTTTTGCAGCATATACCAATATCGACAGTCAACATAAATATACGACTTGTTTCGTACGCGTGTTCAAACAAATACATCGTTACACGATATTTTAATCATTTTATGCTTGACGTTCAATGTCAGCATTGATTAATCTTGGCGATTTCATTTGCAAATCAATAATGCGCCTAGCAATAGCAACTGATAGCCGCGTGACGTTTGCAGCCGAAACATCACACAACAACAACAAAAGCGCCAAATAAAGCACGTTTTCGGTGTTCGAATCTGCGAACGAGCCCAACGTTGTTAACTCTTGATTTTCAAAGTGCTTTGATTGCACTGACGTGAGGGTTCTTATTCAGATCGTTTTTATGGTACGACGATGACGAAGGTGACCGAAAAGACCAGGAGTGAGTAATGTTGTCGTTTTTTATATTAATTTAACTCATGACAAAAAGCAAAACCCGTCCAATCAGAGTTTATAACGCACTTCTCACGTAAACGACCCGGGTTCAATCACCACCACCCCATGTGTGTTTGGTCGGTGGTCACTTTATCGGAAAAGCGGGATTGTCTCCGGGTTCTCCGGCTTTTCCTCAGAGCACGAGACCACAACAAAATTCAATGTCTTTCAGTTAAATATAAATATAGCTGGACATATCAGCTATATTCAAAATAAGTTCCAACTTTCGTGGGACTAAAACTTAATGAGATGGAGTGCTGGGATACACTCCGGGTCCTCACATAACGCAGCCTCAGGTATGAAAGGACCTTATAAACTACGAACTATACAAACGTGATAGTTACCGGTAATATGAAAGTCAGTCAGCAATGAAAAAACAGAATTAAAGACCTCGATTTTGACAACGATCTGAATATTACCTACCACACCGAAAAACAGATGCAGGAGAAGACCAACATCGTTGCGGACGAGGTCTAGAGCAAGATGATCCAACGGAACACATCACAATCCAAGGCGAGGCGCTGGAAGAGGTGGAACGCTTAAGATATCTCGGTAACGATGAAGGAACTGATGTAGACGTCAGAGCCCGCATCGGTAAGCGCGAGCAGCCTTCAGTCAGCTGAAGAACATCTGGGGATCAGCGAGATAGGCATCTCCTACAAGATCCGTCTCCCACTCAATACCAGTTTGAAAAAAGCCAATACGATATGTAAAACAAATTTCAGGTCTTCATCAACACATGCCTCAGGAAGATCCTCACGACAATGCAATTTCTCACTTGCACCCAAAGGGAAAATGAAAAGAAGGACGCATAGAAACACCTGGCGCCGAGACTTGGGTGCATATGTGGGGGAAAGCTGGTGAGAAAATCGCTCAGAAACGCCTGGAGGTAGATGGTTGGCGGCCAGAAGACTCTGTTTAATAAAGCTATATGCGTTGAACTACTCTGTTACTGAAGTTCTCTACTCTGTGTTAAACCAACATCAAATACAAATTTTGATTAAATAAACCCCTAAATCAGTTCATGGTGACGCTACTACTTATTACACCACTTTATAATAAATCAGTACAGAGTAACACGAAGCTGCTACTTAAATACGCAAATACATGATAAAACAGCATTGAACGACGCTGATTCTAAAATACGCATCTACATGATAAATCAGTATTTAACGACGCTGCTACTAAAGTAGGCAACTTCATGATAAATCAGCATTGAACCCTGCTACTTAAATACGAAAATACATGATAAATCAGCATTGAACGACGCTGCCACTTAAATACGCATCTACATGATAAATCAGCATTGAACGACGCTGCCACTTAAATACGCATCTACATGATTATCCAGCATTGAACGAGGCTGCTACTGAAATACGCAACTTCATGAGCATTAAACGACGCTGCTATTTAAATACGCATGTACATATTAAAGGGGCCTTTTCACGTTTTTGTAAATTGACAAAATTATAAACAAAATGTGTCAGATTCGCGAATTTTCATGGAAGTTTTGATATTTGTTAGGAAACAATAATACTGAACATTTACCATGCTCTAAAATAGCCATTATATGCATATTTTGACGATTTAAAAACTTGAAAATTATAAAGCGTTGCAACGCGAAACGATTAAATAATTTGGAGAGTTATATTGTTGCCGGTATATTTTTTGGTACTACGAGGATTGCTTATATTAAGTATAAAATTCATCACTCATTGAATGAGCATGGATGAGCATGGATGGCCGAGTGGTTTAAGCGATAGACTTTACTCCAGGGGTCAGTGGTTCGAGCCCAGTTGGGGGTTACTCTTTTTCTTTTTTAATCTTATTTTTGTTTTTTGTTTTACTGGAGCTTTTTAGATCCAATGTTTACATTTATTAATATAAAGCATTTAATGACAAACTTCAATGCATGCCAAAATCTGTGAAAAGTCCCTTTAAATCAGAATTGAACGACGCTGCTACTGAAATACGCATGAACATGTTAAATCAGAATTGAAAGACGCTGCTACTGAAATACGCATGTACATGATAAATCAGCATTGAACGACGCTGCTACTGAAATACGCATGTACATGATAAATCAGCATTGAACGACGCTGCTACTGAAATCCGCATGTACATGATTAATTAGCATTGAATGACGCTGTTACTTAAATACGTAACTACATGATAAATCAGCATTAAACGTTAAATACGCAACTACATGATAAATCTGCATTTAACGACGCTACTACTTAACTTCATTACAATATATGATAAATCAGCATCGAGCGATGTTGCTGATTAAATATGCAACTATAGGATATATCAGTATAATTCAAAGTACGCAGGATATGGAAAATATACTCAAAGGTAACCCGGAGTTTGGACAGTTGTCTTTAAGGCTAAGCGAATTTTCCAAACCCATGGTGCTAATATGTGCATGTAGTATTTATTTTTGTTTGTGCACATTTTGCAAAAGTTAAATGAGACGATAACAGTATACGTAGTTATCCGTGATTTAATCGACCAAAAATGGCTTCTAGTGCGAAAACTAGTTTATTATACGCGATGGTGTGTGAGTATATTTGAGAAGTGCGAGTTGATCATGGGCATTAGGTACGAACCACTACTGTACGTGTTAATATTTTGAAATTGTGTTTTTACGAATGCATTATATTATTTACATGCATTTGCGACTTTTTATCTACCATTTTTCCACTATCCTTGTATACGAGTCCATTTTAATATAAAGTCAAGAGTTTGTCAAATGTCTATGTAATATACAACATTGGCTGTGCAAGATGCCTTACCCAACATATGAATATTAACGGTGGCACAGATGTTAAAGAGCAGGTTTTACTACGCATGACCAATCGTAACTCGTTGTCTCGACTGAGTAGCTCGTTCTCACGCCTTCATAAGTAGTTTGAACGAGACAACTAACAGGTTGAAACTAGTTAGTAAGTTGTGAGAAAGACTTATTAAGTCATGGGAACGACTAAGGTCGTACGTGAATGCATCATCGCTTACCTTTTGGAAGGACTAAGGTACTCGTAGGAACGAGTTAAACATGAGCAACGATAAGATTACCCCATCAGATAGCACGGAGTTTGAAAGCGCGAATATGTCGCTTTATATCCCTCGGTATCGTGTTCGTTTTACTTGTAACAGGCCGTTTGGCAATCTCTTGCATGACGGTTACATTACATTCACCTTTGTGTTGGGCTCAGAACGGACTATTGTTATGTAAGCGTCTCATTTATGTCATGATCATTCCAAGCGTTCATCATTGAGGTTACATAATACTAAACAATCTCTTGCAAGACGGTTACATTGCATTCACTGCATTAAAGAAAACCATCTCATACCATGATATCTTATATCAGTATTAATTCATTATTATAAAATTTATATGTTTTTTTTATGTTTAGAAACCAACATACATACACACGTCGAAGCAATTCCTAACGTCACTTTAAAAAAATTTGTTCAATTGTTTACATTTGTGAAGTGCGTGGAATGATTCCATCTGCGTAAATGGGCAATAAATTAGTTCCAAAGAGTTGCATTAAAACTCGCAAGTTTTTGCGCGATTTATCGTACATTTAAAAGTCATATTTCTTAATTTAATGCATGCGATCTTAAATATCCAAACAAATATACGTTGAATGCGTTTGTTCGGTTTTATCTATTTTATAGACAAAATGGAGGGCTGAGCCTTTCGCAGAGTGGTATGCGAGAGCAAGGAACGACAACTCTGCGTGGAGATTGGCCGTTTGGACCCTGCGTTAAACAACATGAGTTTATACTGATGTTTATATCGCAACTACCAGTTAATTATCTCGTTGCCACGAGTAACCTAACTCATGCCCACGATTATGCTATATCGTTCCAACGAATTACTAAGTTGTTTACACGAGTAAGCTATGATGTTACTATAAATCATTAAATCGTACCCAAAACTTATTAACTCGTTTCCCCAATTTGATAAGTACCAGGAAATATTTGCAAAGTCGTGGAAACGAGTTAATAACAAAGTAATGCATTATAATGTCACATCTGTGCCACCGTAAATACGTGGTGTTTACAGTTCACTAAAAATGTCTAAACAGTATAGTTATACACAGGAATTGCTGAATTGTGTGACTCATTTAAACGTTTCATTTTTCACGTTTTGATTTGAACAAACAATGTTTTGGCAGTGATTCACATCGTTAATTTTGCAGTGCATGAAGCATGTTCCGCACAAACTAACTTTTGTGCGAGTTTCGCAATACACCCAATATCAAGGCCCGTTTGAACGATCATCCTAATATCAGGACCGCGTGAACGAACATACCCAATATCAGGGCACTTGTGAACGAACATACCAAATATCAGGACCCGTGTAAACGAACATACCCGATATCAGGTATAGGTAGTAGTAGTAGTAGTAGTAGTAGTATTAATAGTAGTAGTAGTAATAGTAGTAGAAGTAGTAGTAGTAGTAGTAGTAGTAGTAGTAGTAGTAGTAGTAGTAGTAGTAGTAGTAGTAGTGGTAGTAGTACAAGTAGTAGTAGTAGTAGAAGTAGTAGTAGTAGAAGTAGTAGTAGTAGTAGTAATAGCAGTGGTAATGGAGTAGTAGTAGTAGTAGTAGTAGTAGTAGTAGTAGTAGTAGTAGTAGTAGTAGTAGTAGTAGTAGTAGCGGTAGTAGCGGTAGTAGCGGTAGTAGTAGTAGTAGTAGTAGTAGTAGTAGTAGTAGTAGTAGTAGTAGTAGTAGAAGTAGTAGTAGTAGTAGTAATAGTAGTAGTAGTAGTAGTAGTAGTAGTAGTAGTAGTAGTAGTAGTAGTGGTAGTAGTAGTAGTAGTAGTAGTAGTAGTAGTAGTAGTAGTAGTAGTAGTAGAAGTAGAAGTAGTAGTAGTAGTAGTAGTAGTAGTAGTAGTAGTTGTTGTTGTTGTTGTAGTAGTAGTAGTAGTAGTAGTAGTAGTAGTAGTAGTAGTAGTAGTAGTAGTAGTAGTAGTAGTCTCAAAATCTAAAAAGGATTCCAACTTATCGAGCTCACAATTATGTCCACTTGTTTACAAACGGGTCCATGCAATTTTCGTCGCCAACGTTCAAGTGTGTCGTTTTGTTTTCAGGACAAAGTCTCATGCTTCACATTCTGTTAATGGCGCACGGCCTATGCTAATTAAGTGAGCTGAGCACTTCAATTTTTAAGTATATCAAGGAAATAAGAGATGTTTTTCACCAATGATTGTGTACTATGACAATTTATTACACTTGAAAACATCCTGATTATAATAACGCGAATACGTCGAAACTTTTGTTTGGAATAGTTAAGCATAACAACAAGAGCTATATGCATAATTTTCTACGGATTGTTTAGTTATTTGGACGTATATATGATATAAAGGCAAAAACAAATTAAGTGTCCGATCGATCGTTTCGAAAGTAACTTAGTGACGGATTGCTAGTGTGATTTAAACTGAGACCGCGATTTACTTAACAAAACTGTTTGATAAAGAAGAGTCATGGTTGGATACGTCCTCAGTGTCTCCTGCTTAGTCATCGCCCTGATGACGTCACGTCACGTGACCGGACAGGCGAATGACGTGGCACAGCTGAACAGAAGGCTTACGCTCATCAAGAGTTCCATCGACCGCGATATCAGCGACCTGAAGCTCCAGTTCGTGGAACTGAAGATGACCGTCGAACAGCTTATCGTCAGCAACGCCAGTGTTGGGTCTTCTATTGTCGACCCATCGATCGACTACGACTATGGTAAGAACAAATACGGTAATGGAATTGCAGGATAAATTAGAGACCAATTATGGCCAAAAGCCCTAACTTGATTTCTAGCAAACAGTAAAGACAGCTAGATTTTACGGTTTAAATCTATTTATTTTAGCTCGATGATTCAGAAATAAAGATTTTTTTAAATACCATATGTATTATTAATACAGTATAGCATTGTTTCTATACGGATATTGAAATTATTGCGATTTTTTTTTAAAGTTTTTTTTTAAGACGGATATATAGTTTGGTTGATATCAAGGACATGTTTATATGGTCAAAATCTCTATATTAGATATTAGATGTTTGACGGAATTTTGCCCATGAACTGAAACGCGCGCTAGAAACAAGGCGCGAAATAAAAAAGTTATTGTGTACTTATTTGTTGAACATTTCTACCAAACGCGCTCAGCATATTAAATGCCGTTTCGTTCTGTTAAATGTTGTAAGAAAAATAAACAATCTATGTCGTTAAGTATATAGGCTTTACAAAATGAAAGGAAATAACAATATACCTGCTTATAAAATGCGATACGGGTCATAATTGGCCACGCGAGTGCAATAAACAACACAAAGTGTTATTTCATTCAACGAATTTAAGGTGCGGAAATGCGACGAACATCTGATCGATTTGTTGTGGACTAACCGTATTAAAAAACATAACCATATTGTCTAAACATGTTATCGAATCCGTTAATTAAAAATATAAAAGTTGGCATTGTTTTGTTACAATAAGCGGCAACACAGATCGACACAAGAAAAACAAAGCTTGATAAGAGTGTAAATAACGATGTACATGGAGAATTAATACGAGTACATTTAGGGCACAGTTGGATCGTCTTCAGAGTACAGATAAACTTCAACTAGATTGTTAGGTTTCTGAGTACAGATATACTTCAAGTACATGGATAGGTCTTTAGAGTGCATATATACTTCAAGTATATTGTTAGATCTTCAGAGTACGGATATACTTCAAGTACATGGTTAGGTCTTCATAGTACAGATATATTTCAAGAACGTGGTTAAGTCTTCAGAGCAAATATGTACTTCAAGTACATTGTTAGGTCTTTATAGAACAGATATTCGTCAAGTATATGGTTAGCTCGTCAGAGTACAGATATACTTCAAGTACATGGTTAGGTCTTCAGTGTACAGCTATACTTCAAGTACATGGTTCGGTTTTCATAGAACAGATATATTTCAAGTACATGGTTAGATCTTCGGAGTACAGATTTTCTTCAAGTACATGGTTAGGTCTCCATAGTCCAGATATACTTCAATTACTTGGATAGGTCTTCATAGTCCAGATATACTTCAAGTACATGGTTAGGTCTTCGGAGTACATATATACTTCAAGTACATGGTTAGGTCTTCAGAGTACAGATATACTTCAAGTACGTGGTTAGGTCTTCAGGATACAGATATACTTCAAGTACATGGTTAGGTCTAAAGAGTACAGATATACTCTAAGTACTTTGTTAGGTCATCATAGTACAGATATACTGTAAGTACTTTGTTAGGTCATCATAGTACTGATATACTTTAAGTACATGGTTAGGTCTTCGGAGTACAGATATACTTCAAGTACGTGGTTAGGTCTTCAGGATACAGATATACTTCAAGTACATGGTTAGGTCTAAAGAGTACAGATATACTCTAAGTACTTTGTTAGGTCATCATAGTACAGATATACTGTAAGTACTTTGTTAGGTCATCATAGTACTGATATACTTTAAGTACATGGTTAGGTCTTCGGAGTACAGATATACTTCAAGTACATGGTTAGGTCTTTAGAGTACAGATATACTCTTAAGTACATGGTTAGGTCTTCAGAGTACAGATATACTCTAAGTACTTTGTTAGGTCATCAGAGTACAGATATACTTCAAATACATGGTTATTTCTTCAGAGCACAGATATACTCAAAGTACATGGTTACGTCATCAGAGTACAGATATACTTCAAATACATGGTTAGGTCATCAGAGTACAGATATACTCTAAGTACTTTGTTAGGTCATCAGAGTACAGATATACTTCGAATACATGGTTATGTCTTCAGAGCACAGATATACTCAAAGTACATGGTTAGGTCATCAGAGTACAGATATACTTTAAGTACATGGTTAGGTCATCAGAGTACAGATATACTTCAAATACATGGTTATGTCTTCAGAGTACATTTATATACTTCAAGTACATGGTTCGGTGTTTAAAGTGCAGATATATTTCAAGTACATGTGTAGGTCTTCAGAGTACAGATATACTTCAAGTGCATGGTTCGGAGTTTAGAGTACAGATATACTTTAAGTTCATGGTTCGGTCTTTAGAGTACAGATATACTTCAAGTACATGGTTAGATCTTCAGAGTACAAATATACTTCAAGTGCATGGTTAGGTCTTCAGAGTACGGATACACTTCAAGTACATGGTTAGGTCTTAAGATTAAATATATACTTCAAGTACATTGTTAGGTCTTCAGAGTACAGATATACTTCAAGTACATGGTTAGGTCTTAAGAGTTAAGATATATTTCAAGTACATGGTTAGGTCTTCAGAGTACAGATATACTTCACGTTTATTATTAGGTCATTATCAGAGTAAAAAGTAAAGTTATAATTCAAGTGCAATGTTTTGTTATTATAAGAGAACGTAGTATTTAAAAAAATCAAGTTCATAGTTAGGTCATTATCAGAGTACGGAGTATTGAAATAGTTCCAGTTCATGGTAAGGTCTTAGCATTGTACAGAGTTAAGCAATACATTTTAAATCATAGTAAGGTTATTATCAGAAAACATAAAAAAAAATCAACTTCGTAGTTAGGTCATTATGCAATTATAAAGTGTCTTAATACTTAAAGATAATTATTTTTATCGACAGGACAGAGAAAGGCAGGTGTTAGTCAAAAAGAGATCACAGACCTGAAAACCAAGTTAAATACGCATACAAGCCGACTTGACAGATTATCTGCTACAATCACCAATATTCAAGTGGAATCGTCCGAAAACAAAAGAAAAGTCGACAAACTGGTCGGTGAGAAGGAAGACGAAGAAAAAAGACGCGAACTAATCAACAACTTAAAAGCCGAACTGCTTCTCCAGTTAAACGCAGACATTGAAGCGAAATGCGGCGACAGAGTCAATGCGCTACAAAAGTCCTTTGAACAAACCGTAACTGTTATGAAAAAAGGTTATAGGGACCTGAAAACGCACGTGAATGGAATATCGAAATTCGACTCGCACGCCGTAAGTCGGAACGAAGTGAGTGTCCTCGTGCTCGATCAAATGAATAATCTTTCCCAGTCGGTGATCTCTGAACAAAACAAACTGAGTTCGAGGATTGACAAGGCAGTGGCGAATATGGTAAGATTGGATGTTGAAGTGAACAAACTCGATGGCCTATTCAGAGTGATTGACGAGCTGAAAACCAAGACAGACACGTGCTGTACAGGTCAGTAGGGTAATATAGTACAATCTAGTTTAATATATTTCTTACGACTTTAATGGTTATACGTACTGAATGTAAAATCAAATTAATAAATTCCTAATTAATGCAACGAACATAACGCATAAAAAATTCTTATAAATTTTTGAAACTTTTGTATGTGCTTGACTGGTTAATTTACACTGATTTGTAAGAAAAGCTTTGTTTCATTAATCGCGTTAAAATACATACCGACATACCAATGAAAATCAAAATGCAATACATTGTTTAATATCAAATTCAGATGCACATATAACTCATTTTGTTCGGCGCTCTAAGTATCCATGTAAAAACTGTAAAAATCTAAATAAAGGCATTGTGCGGTTACCTCGTATCGGTCGGGTGATTCAACCAACTCAACCACGCATCTCCAGTACCTGCTAAAATTCATGTGTACGCGTAAATTCTTTACATGTTCTATAACAACTGTTATATATTTTAAGAAAAAACAAGAAACTGAATTCTGAATGTAAATTCAGAGCCTAAATTCGATGTCAATTTCATCCAAATATAGAAGCGTACAAATACAAAATGAAAATATGTCGAGTTTTTTTTATTATTTAAAATATAATTATCCACAGCGATGAACATGTTGAAAAGGTCACATTCTCAATGTAATAATACAGTTTTGTTTTTAGGGCAGCAGCCAGGTTCCCAGTCCGGAGTTTCGCAGACGCCGCCCCCTATATTCGGCACCACGATTGTCCCCAACGGTTTCCGAATAAAGGCGGTATACGGGAGCGATCTTGCCAAGCACATTGATATCGGGACCAGGGTCGTGCGGGGAGCAGACTGGGCCTGGGGTGAACAGGTAGACTAGTTAATCACAGATTGTAGAGCGCGTTTCTGCGTTTTTGACGCAATTTATTGCGGCCCGACGAAACCAACTCCGTGCCTGCCGCAATGAAAGCAAGAACGCGTTTTTTCCATGATACAATACATTGAGCTTTCAATTATCGATTGGAACGCTTACAGACCACAAAAGGCCGCTATAGTAATTGACAGTAAAGAGCTTTACCGTCTATACGTATGCACGTTTATGATCCGTAATTACTGTACGCTATAGGAATTTTTGTGCACACCCTCTATTCGTTTATGATCACATATATCCGTAGGCTCCATGAATATTTGTGCACGTAACATACGGTAACAGTCTGGAATTTTTTGAGAATTTCTTTATGAAACTGCAAATCTTTATTTTAACAAAGAGCACAATATTGTGGTAAAATCTTCAGTTATTATAGTTTGCAAATCCGCACGAACTTTGATAGAGTGTATGGTGTTCTTGACGCTAACTATGTAGGCAAGCAGAAAACATGGCTGTCACGTGATCAAACTTGACTCTAACTTGGTTAGCAAGTAGAGAACATGGCTGTAACGTGGTCAAACTTGACTCTAACTTTGTAAGCAAGCAGAAAACATGGATGTTACGTCAAATACATTTTATTCTATCTTCTTAAGCGTCTCGATGCTTTTCGAAACGGTGAAACGACATGATTAAAACTGAAATAACTCATGACAGGGGGCAAGATAGCGCAAAGGTGTTTTTTTTTTTTTTTTTCACTTGCGTATTTATTCACTTTTCGACTCTCGATTAATAGTGTTGTGACAGTCCGAATATTTAGAGTGGAAAAACGTATTAAATGAAAGGTCGCCCTGGAATCCAAAATATTATCATACATACCTAACAGACGCGCCCGATCGTTAGTATTGCTATCTTTATCATGTTTGTATCAATCGTGTACGAGTGTCTCCGATAGCGAGAAACAGCAAGGGAGAATACTAGTACTCATATAATGTTAGTAATCTGATGAATGCTGCACGTCTCCATTGAATTACCATTTTATCGGAATTTAGAATTACTCGCATTACTTAGAGATCTAAGATTGTTGCATTACTTTTATTTCACACAATGGCTGTATGAAAATGTCGTGACATTTAAACGAAACACTATTAGTGAAAGTAACCCAAAATAGCGCTAAACACATATTATAATGGCGTCGGCGAATTGAGAATTTAAGCTAGATTTTATCCATAAACGATGTCCAAGTTGCTATGTATCCTGATAACATGTATACAAACTATCTTTTTCACTAACAGTACCAGCTTTGATGTATTATTGAATAATACAAATCAATCGTGCTATTATGTAAGTCGTTTGTGGTAATTTTTTAACAGGACGGCGGGGGTCCGGGCACCGTGGATTCCTGGTACGGAGGGAGTCGGGCCAACCAACAGGTAATGGTCACGTGGGACAAAGGCACAACGAAGCGCGCCAACTACCGCGTCGGCGCATACGGCAAATATGACCTGTTCATATTAGCCGAAGGACAATAAGTGCACTCTACACCCGATAGTTATGACGCAATTGTACGTTTGGCAACAAGGTTCTCCTGCACCTAATTGGCGCTTCCGACACTGTATGACCTGTTGGTCGCACACCTTGTCGGCTTATACGAACATTACGATTAGTACATATTGGAAGAGTGACATTTTTATTGACCCATAGATACGCCTTAATCACAAATTATTCGTAGATATGTCAATGGTTAATAAAATCGGAGTATTATTTCTACTTATTGCATCACAATTCAATTGATTACACACGAACTTAAACACATGCACACACAGCCAGACAAAATGATAGACGTCTGTCCACTGGTAATATGTGGCATGCTACACAATTTGAATTTAACGTAATTAAAGTATTAAAAAACATTGAATGTATCTACCCTTTTACGAACACATAATAAGACCATATGACGGAATTATATTGTCAAAACCTTTATGTATTCATAAGGTGAAGACATAAATTTGCGACGGGCATTTTGACATTTACTTGATGTATATTTCGGTTAGTTCGATTCCATCGAACGCCTTGGGCTTACTAGTACTGAGACACGCTTGAGTCCGTTTCCTGGGTAGAACCAATACTCTGTGTATTTTGGAAAGATCATGAGAACGCTTCCCAAGTGGTGATCGAAGCTATGATATCCCCGTCGCAAGGTGGACAACATATCCATCACACCACTGGAACTAAAGGTTATACATTCCATAGCGTAACATATACTGAAATATGTTATTATTATAAACCTTACTCAGAAACAACCTTTCATTGAACCAAACATTACATGGGCATTATCACTTTATATTATGTTAAAAAAAATCCTTAAAATATGTTCATATATTTCATTATTTAAACAAGAGCACCGCCTTGCGGGTGCAGACCGCTCATCTATTTTCTTTTTAAAGGTGAAGGGACTCTCATTTTCAATCACAAAGGAGGGAGGAGTGGAGTGAAGAGGGGTGTATAGTGTGGGGTTGTGGACATTTATTACATTATCTTCCAAAAAAGCGAAAAAAAAAATCGGGGGGGGGGTTGGGGGGGGAGCGATGGGGGGGGGGGGTTTGGGTGCGATGGTTGGACGGTATTTCAAATATAACAGTTTTTAAAAAAAATGGGAGGGGGGGGGGGGTATAGTGTGAGGGTGTGATGGTAATTTGTGAGATGATCTTAAAAAAAAAAAAAAAAAATTGGGGGGGGGGGGTAGGGGTGGGGGGGGGGGTGGGGTGGGGGTATAGTGTGAGGGTGTGGTGGTCATTTGTGAGATGATCTTAAAACAAAAAAAAAAAAAAAAAATAGGGGGGGGGAGGGGGAGGGGGGGAGGGGGGGGGAGGGCACAGGGGATGGTTTGGGTGGAGTCTATTGTGGTATGTCAGATAAGAGTAGTTTCATCAAAGTATCAATCAAATCTAATCATAAATAAAGAAGTTATGGCAATTTTAGCAAAATTTAATAATTTGACCTTGAGAGTCAAGGTCATTCAAAGGTCAAAGAAAAATTCAAGTTGCCAGGTACAGTAACCTCATGATAGCATGTAAGTATTTGAAGTTTGAAAGCAATAGCCTTGATACTTAAGAAGTAAAGTGGATCGAAACACAAAATTTAACCATATATTAAAAGTTACTAAGTCAAAAAAGGGCCATAATTCCGTAACAATGACAACCAGAGTTATGCAACTTGTCCTTTTACTGTACCCTTATGATAGTTTGTGAGTGTTCCAAGTATGAAAGCAATATCTATGATACTTTAGGGGTAAAGTGGACCAAAACATAAATCTTAACCAAATTTTCAATTTTCTAAGTATAAAGGGCCCATAATTCCGTCCAAATGCCAGTCAGAGTTACATAACTTTGCCTGCACGGTCCCCTTATGATAGTTCATAAATCTTGCAAGTATGAAAGCAATAGCTTTGATACTGTAGGAATAAAGTGGACCTAAACACAAAACTTAATCAAATTTTCAATTTTCTAAGTATAAAAAGGGCACATAATTCTGTCAAAATGCCAGTCAGAGTTACATTACTTTGCCTGCACAGTCCCCTTATGATAGTTAGTAAGTGTTGCAAGTATGAAAGCAATAGCTTTGATGCTTAAGGAATAAAATGGACCTAAACACAAAACTTAACCAAAATTGTCAATTTTCTAAGTATAAAAAGGGCACATAATTCTGTCAAAATGCATGCCAGAGTTATCTAACTTTGCCTGCCCAGTCCCCTCATGATAGTAAGTAAGTGTACCAAGTTTGAATGCAATAGCATTGATACTTACTGAGAAAAGTGGAACTAAACGCAAAACTTAACCAAAATTTTCAATTTTTTAAGTATAAAAAGGGCACATAATTCTGTCAAAATGCACGCCAGAGTTATCTAACTTTGCCTGCCCAGTCCCCTCATGATAGTAAGTAAGTGTACCAAGTTTGAATGCAATAGCATTGATACTTTCTGAGAAAAGTGGACCTAAACGAAAAACTTAACCGGACGCCGACGCCAACGCCAACGCCCACGCCGACGCCGACGCCGACGCCAAGGTGATGACAATAGCTCATAATTTTTTTTTCAAAAAATAGATGAGCTAAAAATAGAGGTCAAATATACCATTTGTGTTCATATTTACAAATATCGACACAATTAGTTAATGGACAACAATGTGAAAAAAGGGCGACACAGTAATCAAAGGGACTTGTTTACAGTTTGGCAAAATGACGATTATCAAAATATGTGTCATATAATAAAAAAAAGTATTTATGCATTATGTTCAAACAAGCAAAATAACGCTCTTCACTGAGAAAAATGTTTTTTAAAAAATTGGTTTATTAACATAAATCCTCATTCAAAATTGGAAAAAAAAGTTTGGAAAATACGTTAAGTAGAACACTATGTTTCGCTACTAAAAACATGAATAGCTGGGTTGCGTTGTAGAAGCTCCTAGTGGACCCGTGTTCGAATCCCGTGGACGGCAATATGTTTTACTCATTTTTTTTTCTTGCTATTCTAATTTGTGTTTAAAAACATTATATAATTTTGGTTAACATATCTAATGGCTTTTTTTTAAAGATACGAAATTTTGTGAAGTCAATTTTGATATGACTGGCACTGTATAATTTATACGGTGGGTGGCGATGCAACACTCCGATTGGTTTCCGACCAGATCAGTAACTGTCCTAGTCAAGAATGCGTCAAATACATGTAGGTCTATAATTCGTTTCGATCATTTTCAACAACAAAGTTACAATTAAAGTTTATGAATGCTTCTTTACTGTGACTCTAACCGTGTATTTAATGTGGGAGATCATTTTTTCCGGACTATCAATTGAAATATAAAACATCGTTTGTGGACCACCGTCGAAAGTAAGCATTTAACAAAAACTTATGTTTTATTGTAAGCGGCGTTTAACTAAAACAACAGCACCAACAGAACTGACCACATGAACAGATTGATTGTTAGATTTAACATGAAATTGGAATGCAAATGTGAAATCGCAAAGACGAAGAGTCGAATAAGGGAAATACAAGTAAAACATGTGACGTAACGCGTGCTCTCCCCGTTTACCCTTATTATAAACTGCTTTATAATAATAATTATAATAATAATGATAATAATAATAATAATAATAATAATAATGATAACAATAATAAAAATAATAATAATAATAATAATAATAATAATAATCTCTTTATTTGCCGAAGGTAACTCATTACGACAACACATTGATACAAAGTCATGATATATATATATATATATATATATATATATATATATATATATATATATATATATATATATATATATATATATATATATATATATATATATATATATATATTACACGCTCTACTGCAATAACACAGCACACATCGTACTGGTGATGCCACAAAACTTAAAACCCCAAAGAGGCCCGTTTCACGACATTGTAAACCACTACACGAAGTTGTTTATTGACAGGTATTCAAACACTATTTATATAACAATTATATATTTTACTTATAATTGCAAACCTGAAGTAAAACGCCCGATAATTGTTGCTAATTATACTGGTTATAAACGTAGCGAATTTGGTAAAAAATGGTAGCATTTTAACTGAAGTTTTACAAGTATTTATACTAAAACTCAAGCTTATAAATACATATGAGTACTTAATTGTAAATACACACTTCGTGTTATATTAATAATAATCATTGTACTCGTTATGAAAAACTTCATGTAAAGTATCTAAATCAACTCATTAAATCATCATCATCATCAGCACCACCATAGCAATTACTAACACAATAGTTTGCATAATTTTAAACATCACCAGTACTAGAATCATCTTTATATTATCGACATCATTTTCAGCATCACCTTAATAATTATTGTTATCATTGAACAAAGCATTTTATCCCATTTGCGGACGTGCATTGTCGAAATAATCCACTGTTGAATATATTTTCGTTAATTTCGGCAATGCTGAAATATAGCTGTCACGCGCGGCGGACTCTTATACCAGTCATATGTGGAGGACGGTCATATTACTCGGAATCAACTATAAAGTAATCATTTTTAGTAAAATCGAATCAGATTCAACAAAACAAACAATTTGATACAAAGATGTAATATATTTTCAACAAAAAATGCAACACAAAAAGCAAAAAAAAAACAACATTTTTTTTACAAATATTAAATGCGCGTACTCATTACGTCATTATTAACACGTCAACCGACAAAAGTCATATTCTTTCCCGCTTAAGCTGCAGTTTTTTTTAAGTATATTTTTTTTAATCGGGGAGTCGACGTATAGGTATGATAAACAGAAAAACAGGATAGTGTCTGATCTCTTTGTTATATATTAGGCTCGGCACGAATAAGATAATAAAACAATGTTTGCTAAAATAACTTTGTGATTTTCCGTGTAGTTCTATTTTCCTATTCTATTTTTAAAGAAATAATATCAAATTGATGGGATAAATCGAATACTAGGTCGGTGCCGAATAAAGCGAAGTATATTTTGCTTGGCCCGAAAATCTGAACCACTCGCCAAGGCTCGTGGTTCAGATTTTCTAAGCCTTGTTCTTTGGTTTATTCTTTTTTTTCGTTCGTTCGTTCAATCATTCATTCGTTCGTTCATTCATTCATTCATTCATTCATTCATTCATTCATTCATTCATTCATTCATTCATTCATTCATCCCTCCCTCCCTACCTCCCTCCCTCCCTCCCTCCCTCCCTATCTCCCGCCCTCCCTCCCTTCCATCCATCTGTCCATCCAGCCAGCCAGCCAGCCAGCCAGCCATTTATTCATTCATTCATTCATTTTTTAATGTATTTAATAATTTATTTACTTATTTTGTGTTCAACTTTTTGGCTTTTTTTAGTTAATTAAATGCATTGATTTTCGTTTTAAATATATTGGTGTAACAAACATACAAAATAAAATAAAATTATAAAAAACGTTGTAAATTGAAATAGTGTAAATTACTAAAAGTATGTATTTAATAGAAATGCGATTAAACCATCCTGGTCATTAAATATTAAATTGATACGATTATTTGCCATAATGTATGTCTATGTGAATATGTGTCCATTCAAAACTTGTCCGTATGTAAAAGTCTTCAGGGTAATAACATCGGTGAAGTACCATGGGTGCTTTTCACAGTTTAATACAAGTTTAAACTCTCACAGACGAGAAAAAAAATCAAGGCACGTTATTAAATAACTTAATAATTTATGCGCAAAGTTGGTTTCTATCACAGCACATACTACATTTGAAATAAACATTTACTTGCAAGACATTTAATTGGACAAAGATGCAATTATATTCCTTTATAAAATACGATTTTTAGTCTGAACTTATCTGTTGACTTTTATCCATTTTATTATCTGCCTCCATGGGATGATTATTAGCTGTTTTATTATTTACTTTATTGTATGTGTCGTCCTCAGTTATCTCCAGGTGTCTAGAAAATCACTTCTTCGACTTTGATGTCATCTATTCTCTTCAATTAAAAAGTCAACGGCGCTATTTTCAGACGATTTTTTATTTCAAAATTGGATTCCATATTATTTTGCCTATGCTTTCTAAACAAACATGTTACATCAATAAAACAGCGGAAGTCTACATTGTGAATTAGCAACCTGCTGTGGTGATCCCTTTCTTATCCATTTTAGCGTCAAGTTATCTCATATAGATCAGACATCGGCCGGCTCTCTTATATATTAGTCTGACTTAAATTTTCTGTCGTAAAGTATTGTGGTCAGATTGTCCAATTAAGAAACGCAAGTAGTCATAAATGTGTGATTAGAATGTGTGGAAAGACAACTGCGTCTAAATGCAATACTTAAATATCATATAGTTCAATCGTTGAGAACAGACGTATGCTACATACATAATATGCCATATGAGCATACATGCGAGACGTCCCGATCTTGGTCCGATCTTGGCGGGACAGTCCTGCTTTTGAGGTGTTTAACCCGATGTGGCACAATTTTTCCCGACACTCGTAAAAAACGACCTATTTTCTATGAGTTAACAATAAAATTCGCTGATCAAGCTCTGTATGGCTTAAATTACCATTGCTAATCCCTTTATTGCCCCCAAATAACAAACCATATCTACTAGTCAAGTGATCGGCGATCTATCGGCAAATTATTGATTTTATCGAGCTTTCACACTATGGTGTTTTTATGATAGGGGTCACTAATTGCTAGCGATAGATGCATCGTAGTGAAATAAACGCAGAATGCTTTTGTATTTAATGGGATGAGTTTGAAATGCGACTTAAAACTTTAAAAAATCAGTAATTTAAATATAAACGTTTTATTTCAACCTTAATTTTCACGATCGGGATATGCACCGAGCATCTTTAAAAAGGATATTTCTTGCTACCATTATCGTAGTTTCATAAAAAAATAAACACAAGCAAAGGAGTCAATTGCTTTGGTAAATTAACAACTTTAAAAAAAATGTAATTTCGTATTAAATCTTTAAACTTAACACAGTCACACTTAAGATAATCAATATACTTTTAATATTAAATTGAAACAAAGAAAGAGTCAAATAAATAACCCGTGGCATTTGTTTCGCAGTCTCGTGTTGTTAAGCAATAGACAGACAAACAGACAGTTTATTTCAATCCAATAAGGCATTTAAGCCCACGAGGACATATATACAATACAAGTGTTGACGAACAGTGTAGACTAGAATACAAAATTTTAACAAAAGTTGTAGTTGTATGTTTCCAACATTTGGAGAAGATCACTTTGAGAACAATATTTCAAAAAACATACATGCAAGATAATTCTGGAACGTTTTCTAACCAATCTATTTTAAACTATAATACAATATGTTCTTATCTTAGAGGTTTCTTCAATCAACTACTTTGGGTAGTATAGCTGCCTATATTTATTTTTGTCCTTGTACCGATTACTGGATGATATTCTATTAACAATTTAGAAACATAGAAATTGGCTTTTAAAATGAAGCATACATTTATCCTAATTTGTTTCGTACTATCAAATATCATCATATAAGCATGATAGTATGTTGTTTAAAAGAAGCCTTTTAGGGCTGTATTCTAAACATATACATCGATTTAACAAACAATGACAAAAGAGTAGTTATATATACACATTTACATAAATATGCCATATTACACCACTTTATCCTGCATTAAATGGTTTCTCTACATCGGCCTCTTCGGATATGTTTATAAATTTAGTTCAGTTTTACTATTACGAAAGACAAGTAAAATAACCAATCGCAAAGAAACCTTTAAATACAAAAATATAATATAGTTTAATCATTTAACTTGTATGAATTATATATCTATCACAGATGGTATTCTAACATCTATGGAATTAACATTAAGAGTGCCATAGATATATATGCCTTACCGAAACGAAAATGTAAGACTGATATCATAGGCAACTGCTATCACTAACTACTTAACAATTTATATCCACTTTTCATATATTTGTCTTACCGAAAGTAACATGTAAGACAAATATTGTGGAAACTAGACTTATAATGACACGTTATAATAAATTAATTGTAAGATCTTGAACTACATTATGATTTAACGAGTATGACATACATTATAGATGTTTTGTCATATCTATTCATACGATAGAACGCTTATATGGTATGATATTAACATAAACAGCAGAATTAACTTTGCTTTAACAATTTCAGATTAGTTCACTACAATACTTTAAAGTTGTACAGAGCAACGCTATTATAGCCTGGTAAATATAATAATACAAAGGGTATTAAGGCAACATGTCTTATCTATTAATCGTAATAGAAAAATGCATGTAAATGTTATAATGTAATCGTATTTCACTACAATACATTACAGTTGTAAATAGCAACGCTATCATAGTCTGGTATACTTAACAATTAAAACGGCATAAAGGCCTCATATCATATTTATTATCCGTATTACAAAATGTATGTAACAGTAACCAACAAACATGTAAACATAGTTTGCGTATGGTTTCTGTAATATACCTAAGAACATATATAGTACATCAGACATATTAACAGTTTCAGCAGAAACACATAGAAAACATGAAATATATACAATTCAAGTACAAAGAAACACATGGAAAGCATGTATTAACAGTATCACACGAAACACATTGTGCATCAATTTTACCATGTCAATTTCTATACATTACCTCATTTCTAATAATAAATGCTTTATGAATATAGGTTCCTAAGTTTCTAGGTATATTCTCATTTTCTGACTTTATAAGATCTACAAATTTAGCCATACTAGGTCTAAACCAATATTTTCTGCCAATATATTTTTTCCTAATGTCAGTATACATTACACATTCCATAACAAAATGATATTCATCCTCAATTGTATTGCACCTTGCACATTTTCTATCACTTATTGGGGTACTCAAAGGTCTGGTTCATCGACCAGCCTCAATATGCAATCTATGAATATCACGTGATTACGCGGGAAAGCGGTCGTGTTTTTGTTCTGTGTCGAATTTTGGAAATAATTTTAATTTAAATAAATATAGTGGTGTTTAGATTACTGGAATTATGTGGATAATTATTCCCTTATATATATTCTGATGGGTCGGAAGAGAAATAGTAAACGAAAAGAAAGGAACAGTAGTGAAAATGACTGTGTAAATACAAACAGTAAAAAGATACAAAAACAAAGAGACCCGTCCGGTGAGAATCAGATTTCGGACACTTCTTTCTCCGTTAGTGACTTACTTGGACATACAAACTCTGTGTTATACGGCGAGGAAGACAGTGAATTATCGAAGTCTAGTGTTTTTACAAACAACCAGGAATCATACGATCCACCGAAGGTTAACACCATGGCGGCAGCGCAGCCAACATTACATGACGTAATGAATTTGTTGGAAGGCATAAGTGGGCGACTTTCTGCAGTAGAACACAAACTACAATGCCTAGATAAGATGGACCACCGCATGGCAGTATTGGAGAAATATATGAAAACTCTGTGGTTGGCTCTTGACGATAAAGTCAAAACGGTTGAAGAGCGCGTTTCCAAGCTCGAACATATCTCCGATGGGGCGTATATTGCAGCCGCACAGGTTAGCAGTAGGTTAGATGATCTTGAGCGTGAGCGTGATAGTCTTCGTGACGATTTGACATACATGAAAGCTTAAAGCATGAGAAATAACCTTGTATTTACTGGTGTACCGGAAACAGAGAACGAGTCACCTGAGACCACCGAGAAGATTCTGAGGAAACATTTGAGCGATGCCCTCAAAATTGCTCAGGAAACTGCGGATCAGGTTTGAGAGGGTTCATCGATCGCTTGCGGAACACTCACGTGGAAAGGTTCTCTCAATCATAGCGAAGTTTACATTTTTCAAGGACAATCAATGGAGCGGCGTCAGATTAAACATCTGGCCGGCACCGCATTTAATGTGTTTGAACAGTTCCCACCGGAAGTGGTTTCTAAGCGTCGCAAGCTGCTTCCCAAGATGAAGGAGGCCAGAGCCAAGGGCAAGCGGTCGTGGATCGCTTACGACACTCTTAACGTCGATGGGCGACCAGTGCGCGATTAGGGGCACGACGGGGGAGAAATCAGCATTCTTTCGTGGAATGTGAATGGCTTTACGAATTGTAAAAAAAGTAACCATTCCTTTGTAAATATTTTGTGAACTAATGATATATGCTTTTTGTATTAAACTTGGACGAATAGTAGTAGTGATATTGATTTGAGTGGATACTTGTCTTTTAACTTCTTTAGAAAATTCCAGAATAGAAAATCTCGCAGAAATAGTGGTGGCATTGTAATATACATACAAGAAGAAGTAGCTAAAGGAATTGTTATTGTAAAAAATCATTATGACACAATTATCTGGTTAAAACTGGACCATACATTTTTTAATATATCAGATGATTTGTATATTTGTGCAACGTATATATGGGGGCATAATTCTCCCGTATATAACACATTCAATGTAGATTTGTTTGAATTATTAGAAAATGATATTTCTTATTTTTCTGAATTTGGTAAAGTTTTTGTTGCTGGCGATCTCAATAGTAGAGTTAGTAATAAATGCGATTATATTGTGCATGCTAAAATTAATACTGTTAATGATGATATTGATTACTATCCAGATATTGCCTCTGTTAGGACCTCAGTAGATAATGTTCTTAATAACCATGGTGTGAAATTACTTGGTTTATGTAAATCCACATGCCTACGTATTGTTAATGGTAGAGTTGGTAATAGTTGTAAGCAAACTTTTTATTCATATAACGGTACCAGTGTCATTGATTACTTATTGACAAACGAATACAACTTTTCAACTATAGCAGATTTTACATTGCACGATTTTAACGTATTTAGTGATCATGCCCGTTACAGTTTACTTTATTATGTAACAATGCATCGACTCAGTATCAGTCTTACACCGATGTCAAATATAAATGGAATGATGATTTATGTGGGCAATTTCGCTCAGGGATTATTTGTATGCTACCTGTTTTTAACAATATTGTACAACATATTGATTACTCAAGTAGAACGTCAATTAATGAAGTTTTGATTAGATTTACTGAAACTATTTGCAGTGTTGCTGACCCGTTATTGTCAAAAACATGTGTGTATAAAACAGATCCTAGTTTTCATGTTAACAGCTGTATAAAAAATGCAGAATGGTTTGATCACGAGTGCGATGGTGCACAAAAATTGAACCACGACGCTTTACGTATTTTAACTCCAGTAAAACAGATACAAAAAGAGAACATTTGTGTACACGTAAAAAGTATTATAAGGACTTAATCCGCAAGAAAAAAGCATGTTGTTATAGGCAAGGATGTTAAAGATTGAAAATTTAAGTAAACAAAAACCGAGAGACTTTTGGCGTTTTTTCAAATCTTAAAATAATGTGCTATCAAATAAAATATCATTAGAAGAATTTACAATGTTTTTTTTTTAAAAACCTCAGTAGCAACATGTCTGATTTTTGTAATAATGAAGCTGAAAAATTTTGTTTAAATAATGATTTTAATTTTGAAAATTCTACATTCCCAGAACTTGACGTCCCTATATCTGTTGAGGAAGTTCGCAATGCGATTAAACATTTAAAACAAAATAAATCATCAGGTAGTGATTGTATTTTGAATGAATATTTTCTTGAATGTAGCGATATTTTGTCCGCACATTTGTGTGATTTGTTTAACGGTATTTTTGTATCGGGCTTTTTTCCCGATAAATGGGCAGAAGGAATTATAATCCCTTTGCATAAAAAAGGTGATGTAAATGATGTTAATAACTATAGAGGGATAACTTTAGTGAGTTGTTTTTCAAAATTATTTACCACGATTTTAAACAAACGTATTGAATCTTTTTGCAATGAGAATACCATTATTTCGGATGCACAGTTCGGATTTAGGAAAGAATATTCAACTGTTGATGCTTTTTATATATTGATGTCGATTGTACAAAATTATTTAAATGAAAATAAACGTCTTTATGTTATATACGTCGATATGTTGAAATGTTTTGATAGCATATACCGCAATGCATTATGGTTGAAAATGTTTAAGTCTGTTATTCAAGGCAAATTGCTTAGAATTGTGAAGGATATGTATGCAAATGTTAAGTCATGTGTTAAGTCATGTTCATCTTATTCAGATTATTTTAGTAATGCGGTTGGACTGAGGCAGGGGGGGGGGGGGTAATGTCGCCGATTTTGTTTTCTTTATTTGTCGAAGACCTTGAACTTTCTTACAAGATAATATTAACTCTGGATTGATTATAGATGATATTGTGTTGATTTTACTATTATTTGCTGACGACATGGCTATTTTAGGCAAGTTACCTGCTGAAGTCCAATCCCATCTAGATAAATTATATCTATACTGTAACTCTTGGGGTCTTAGTGTTAACACTGCAAAAACGAAAATAATGGTGTTTAGGAAGAGAGGAGGATTAAAAGAAAATGAAAAATGGACATACAATGGTAATGTTATTGAAGTTGTTGATAATTTTAACTATTTAGGTACAGTGCTTAATTATACTGGAAGTTTTAAACTAAACCAAGAACATTTGGTTGGTAAAGCCCTTAAAGCCACGAATACATTATTGACAAAATGCCACGACCTTGACATAAAACCAAAATTTTTTTGCCAGTTGTTTGACTCCTTTGTGGGTTCTATATTAAATTATGCTTCGGAATTATGGGGTTTCACGAAGTCAGATGATATTGAACGCATTCATTTAAAATTTTGCAAACGATTGCTTCAGGTTAAAATAAATACATGTAATGTTGCTGTTTATGGAGAATTAGGTAGATATCCATTGTATATAAATAGGTTTGTTAAAATTATAAAATATTGGTTTAAAGTTGTAAACAATAACAATATTATTATGCAAACTGTATGCAGACAAGCCTTAAACGATTGTAATAAAGGTTATAACAATTGGCTCACGAATGTCAAGAATATGTTAAATAATTATGGATTTGGTTATGTATTTGAAAATCCAAATGTTGTGCAAATAAATAGTTTTGTAAATGAATTCAAATGTAGACTTGTCGACAATTTTAAACAAGAGTGGTTCGGTAAAATAAATAAAAGTCCTGTATGAGATATGTATAAACTATATAAAACCTCTTTGGAATATGAAGAATACTTGGACTTACTCCTTAGACGTTTTCGTTTATTTTTCGTAAGATTAAGAGTTTCTGCACATCCGTTGAGGATCCAAACTGGCAGATATGCACATAACAACATCCCACGAAATGAACGTTATTGTTTATGTTGTAACGACTTTAGAAGATGAATATCATTTTATATGTATAATTGTATATGCCGCTGTTACACTGATTAAAGAAACAAGAGGGCCATGATGGCCCTGCATCGCTCCACTGTTTTTTCTTTGCGAAAAAAACGTGTAATGCGCATGGGTTGAAATGTACTCAAGCAAATTGTGACTTTCTCTTTCTATCCCTCGTCCCACTGGGCGCTTAAAGTTGGAAGGATGAGCATTTTTGGATTATTGACGCAAAGCGGCAATAATACACAGTAGCCAATCTTCAGCCTAATTTGCATATTACTGCAAACTTCGGAGCACTTCTGTCTACGCCGCAGAACTTAACTCTCTGTTAACGCAATTTGATTGGGTGTTGTGAAAATGTTAGTACATGCGCATTGAAAATGCACGGAAATAGCCGATATGAAAATGCACGGAAATAGCCTATCATATCGGCTATTTCCGTTATTTAACGGTGAATAGGTTGTCAAATAGTGCGGGGTTAACATGTACACAATGTTTTGCTAAGCTTTTCTTTTTCAGGATATGTAGTAACAAAATGACAAACCCAATTATTTTTTAACGTTCAGTCTATCTAACATTCCAATCTTCATGATACTTGGTCAATTTGCCTCATATGATACTTTGAACTAGTTCGAATCTGGGTCTTGTGGGGTCAAAAACTAGCTCACATGGTCAAATCAAAATAAAGATTTACATGAGCGTGCCACAAAAGCCTCTTCTGTGTATGCAGCAGCACGCAAACGCGCGTAAGTAAAATACGTGTTCTTCACCAGCTGGTCCGAGACTAGTAACACACTAAACATCGCAGTGGCGAAGACAGGGTTCAGAAACTTGAATGTTTTTCTAAATGAACTTAGTTTCCTTTTGAATCAGGGCCACGTTGTGAGATTTCATTATATATGGAAAAAGTTACTACCGTGTTAACTAAACAGACAAAAAAGCCCGGGAATTGTTGCACAGGTCCTTTGCTTATAACGTAGGTACATTTATCTCTCCAAAATATATTGTCGTTCTTTCTATTTCACATATTTTTAGATGCTGAAGATCAAATCTACGCATTTGATTTGAAACAGATTCACAAGACCCATAGGAATCAAAATTCCTTAACCCTTTACCAAACAACACATTTTGGACTTTCCCAATTCGAAAGAGGTTGCAGACGTCAATTGAATTAAAATGGAATATGAAGGAAATGATCAGGTAGGTTAGAAATAATTGTGATAAAAGGAGAAATTGCTCATCAACCCACACATCCCTAAGACCAACAAGCCTGAGAATATTATGATAATCTAAAGATTATTTCTTTATATTTATAAATGTATTTAATTAAGTAATACATTTGACTTCTAAGATCAATTCATAACTAATATTAAGAAAATTATAAAATGGTCAGAAATATATATGGATTGTTGAGCAATTGACAATCATTTCAACAACTCATGATCAGTCACGATTCACAAATGGAACAATGAATCATTAGTTATTAAAAAGCAGCAAATACGATAGTTAAGACATTGCACTTCATTAATTTCAACACCTTCTCTTCGATACAAAGTTTGAGTTTACCGTGCAGTATCATATATTGACTTTCCTTGAAATAATTATGTTCATGGAAGCTGTGTTTTTAAAATCAATAATATATTATTAAACTGGTTTTAACACTATAAAAAAGACATGAAATTAACATGTCATCCAAAACATTTCATCCGGATATATGTTCACTTTCGACATATTTAAATAAAACCCGACTTTTTTCAGTTTATAAGAAAAACATTCATAACACATGTTCTTACTTCAATGCCTTTGTAAGCAGTCACCATCTGACCTAAAATGGCACTAAATGACAGGGTTTTATCTCATGTTTACAAGATGTTGATGTTGTTGTTGGTCACAGCCAAACAGCTGAACAAATTTGGTAGAGGACTATAAGATATCACTACATACCAAATTTAGTAGCCCTAAGCTCTATAATTAAGAACAAGAAGATTTTTAAAGTTTGCACAAAAAAGGCCTTATTTAAGCATATGTTCATTTTTGTGACCCCTGGGACAAAGTCAAATTTGTTCCTAGGGGCATAATTTGAACAAACTAAGTAGAGAACTATTAGATGTCACTACCTACCGAATTTGGTAGAAATAGGCCCAATGGTTATGGACAAGAAGATTTTTATAGTTTGCACAAAATGGGCCCGATATAAGCATATGTTCAATTTTGTGACCCCTGGGGAACGGTCAAATTTGATCCCAGGGGCTTAATTTGAACAAACTTGGTAGAGGACTATAAGATGTCAGTACATACAAAATTTGGTAGCCCTATGCCATACGGTTATGGACAAGAAGATTGTTAAAGTTTGCACAAAATAGGCCTTATATACGCAAATTTATTATTTTTTGACCCCCCAGGGCAGGGTCAAATTTGACCCCAGGGACATAATTTGAACAAACTTGGTAGAGGACTATTAGATGCCACTACATAGCAAATTTGGTAGCCCTAGGCCCAATGGTAATGGACGAGAAGATTTTTAAAGTTTGCACAAAATAGGCCTTATATAAGCAAATTTTCAATTTTTTGACCCCCCGGGGCAGGGTCAAATTTGACCCCAGGGGCATAATTTGAACAAACTTGGTAGAGGACTATAAGATGTCACTACATACCAAATTTGGTAGCCCTTGGCCCAATGGTTATGGACAAGAAGATTTTTAAAGTTTTCACAAAATAGGCCTTATATAAGCAAATGTTCAATTTTTTGACCCCCCCGGGGCAGGGTCAAATTTGACCCCAGGGGCATAATTTGAACAAACTTGATATAGGACTATAAGATGTCACTACATACAAAATTTGGTAGCCCTAGGCCCAATAATTATGGACAAGAAGATTTTTAAAGTTTGCACAAAATAGGCCTTATATAAGCAAATTTTCAATTTTTTAAACCCCCGGGGCAGGGTCAAATTTGACCCCAGGGGCATAATTTGAACAAACTTGGTAGAGGACTATAAGATGTCACTATATAGCAAAGTTGGTAGCCCTAGGCCAATTGGTTATTGACAAGAAGATTTTTAAAGTTTGCACAAAATAGGCCTTATATAAGCAAATGTTCAATTTTTTAACCCCCCGGGGCAGGGTCAAATTTAACCCCAGGGGCATAATTTGAGCAAACTTGGTAGAGGACTATAAGATGTCACTACATGGCAAATTTGGTAGCCCTAGACCCAATGGTAATGGACAAGAAGATTTTTAAAGTTTGCAGAAAATAGGCCTTACATAAGCAAATTTTCAATTTTTTAACCCCCCGGGGCAGGGTCAAATTTGACCCCAGGGGCATAATTTGAACAAACTTGGTAGAGGACAATAAGATGTCACTACATACCAAATTTGGTAGCCCTATGCCATACGGTTATGGACAAGAAGATTTTTAAAGTTTGCACAAAATAGGCCTTATATAAGCAAATTTTCAATGTTTTGACCCCCCGGGGCAGGGTCAAATTTAACCCCAGGGGCATAATTTTAACAAACTTGGTAGAGGACTATAAGATGTCACTACATAGCAAATTTGGTAGCCCTAGGCCCAATGGTTACGGACAAGAAGATTTTTAAAGTTTGCACAAAATAGGCCTTATATAAGCAAATTTTCAATTTTTTGACCCCCCGGGGCAGGGTCAAATTTGACCCCAGGGGCATAATTTGAACAAACTTGGTAGAGGACTATAAGATGTCACTACATACTAAATTTGGTAGCCCTTGGCCTAATGGTTATGGACAAGAAGATTTTTAAAGTTTGCACAAAATAGGCCTTATATAAGCAAATTTTCAATTTTTTGACCCCCCCCCCCCCCGGGGCAGGGTCAAATTTGACCCCAGGGGCATAATTTGAACAAACTTGGTAGAGGACTATAAGATGTCAATACATACCAAATTTGGTAGCCCTAGGCCTAATGGTTATGGACAAGAAGATTAATAAAGTTTGCACAAAATAGGCCTTATATAAGCAAATTTTCAATTTTTTGAATCCCCGGGGCAGGGTCAAATTTGACCCCAGGGGCATAATTTGAACAAATTTGAAAGAGGTTCACCACAGGAACATTCCTGAGAAATTTCATCAGATTTGGACCAGTAGTTTAGGAGAAGAAGATGTTTAAAGAAAAAGTTAACGCACGCACGCACGGACGCACGCACGGACGCACACACGACGGACACAGGACCATGACAAAAGCCCCGCTGGCCTTTGGCCAGTGGAGCTAAAAAATATATCAGCCGTACATTTTATGTTAAGCCATCGGTATTTAAATTCCACAAGTTGTTAGTATCATGTGATAGATTAGTTATTTCTAATGTATGTAAATATATTAAAGAAGCTTTATTTATAAGAAATACCATCCTTAATAATATCGTTTAATCACCCCCTAGATAGAAATTCTGTGTTCTCACCATCGATTGTGTGTGTTTATTTGTATTAGTATTTTTTAATTGACTATATATGTTATGCAATGCTAGATAGAAATTCTGTGTTCTCACCATCGAACGTGTGTGTTTATTTGTATTTGTATTTTAAATTGACTATACATGTTATGTAATGCTAGATAGAAATTCTGTGTTCTCACAATCGATTGTGTTTATTTGCATTTGTATTTTAAATTGACTATATATGTTATGTAACGCTTTATTGTTATTCGTAGTCACGTGACAGAGAATCATGTGTATATTTGTGTATTAAGACGATGTACTTTTGTATAAGTCTGAATAAAGAATCTGTCTGTCTGTATGTCTGTCTATGCGATGAGACTCGAAAACGATTGACAAAACTTACTAATATTAAAACATTCGAGATATGGTTGAAATCTAAAAGATGAAAGTGTGTTGTAGAATAAAGCTCTACAAGACTGAGTTAATCTGGCGTACCAGTTCTGTATAAATTGTTCATTTAATCTCTGCTTAACAATATATAGAAACATGTCATTATTACCTACACCTTGAAAAGTCCAGGCATCAACAAAACCAAGCGAACATAATAAGTTCTTCAATAAGGAGCACCAATTTGTTTTATTGGGATACAATTCTAAATCATTCTTTAATAAATTATACACAAGAAGAATATACTTATATTCTTTCGTTTGAAGAATTTTAACCAATATTTAATAGCCTTATACATATGTATAGTTTTAAAAGATACTCTGCCTCATTCGCCGTATATAAAATCGTTCTGAGTAGTTTTCTTCACACCAAGCAGTTTTTTACAAAATCTCATATGTAATGTCTCAATTGATAAGTCATTCGCAAAACAACATATTTCACAACAATAATTCAAAATTGGAGATACAAGCTTATCGAAAAGTTCCAACTTGTGTTTTGGCGGTATGTAAGTAAATTTATACAAGTATTTATTCAAAGTAAAAATGACTTTCTTTACCTGTCCGGCCAAAGTACTTTGTGCGGTACTAAGCGAGCCCCCTGTAGTAAAAACCACACCTAAATAACAGAATTTGTTTACTATTTCAATTGGTTCACCATTATAATAAAAAGCAATGTCATTTGGAATAGAACCGCCTTTTCTAAATATCATAACTTTTGTTTTAGCAACATTGACCTTCAGTTTACATGTTAAACAATAATCATATTATATATCAATAATTCGCTGTAATGATTCAGCCGAATTTGCAAAAATGACAATGTCGTCGGCATACAGTAACTTAAATATCTTAAACATATTAACATCTATACCATCTGCATTGTTATGAATAAACATATCTTCTAAATCATTGATAAACATGGCAAATAAAAAGGGATATAAGCACTCCCCCTGACGTACCCCAAGAGTGAATGTGTATTCATCACTTAACTTATTGCAATACTTAACTCTAGACTTAACAGAATCGTATATTGATTTAACAATGTTGAGTATATTACCTCTAAGTCCCAGCTGTATCAGCTTAAACCAAAGATTTTCACGAACCACATAGTCAAACGTTTTAGTATAATCATATTTACTCATATTTGCCCTAAATCCTGCTTGGGCTTCTATATACACGTTATACTTTTGGGCCCATGATTTCAATCTATTATCTATAATCCTAGAAAACAGCTTACCTAAACTACTCAATAAAGTTACATCACGATAATTATCCACATTAATTATACTACCTTTTTTATGAAGTGGAATCACAAAGTCTTCCGACCATCGCTTAGGGAAATATGCGTTTTCAAAAATCTTATTAAACAATGTATAAAAAACGTTCATCAATGCATTTTTACCGACAGTAAACATTTCGTTTATTAAACAATCAGGACCACCTGACCTGTTGGTTTTCAACTGGTTAATGGCTGCTGTTATTTCCGTAATAGTTATACATGTGTTTAATTCACTGAACATAATTTTAAATTCATCATTTTCGTACCTTTCAAAAAAATATATAATATCTTCATCAGGTGTAAAATACCTATCTTCTGGGTTATTTACAGCTTTAAAATAATTTTCAAACATTGACATTGATATATTTGACTTTTTGATACCAGCAGATTCCTTTAACATATTCCAATATAAACGAGCAATTTTGTGCCTGTTACTCAACAGTTTATTTGTTTTTTTCTTTATTATAATTTTATCTACATTTTCTTATTGTCAACTTATAATCCGACCTAGATTTCACCATATTCACTCTTGTGTTTTCATTTTGACTAATTCTATACTGATTAAGACATCTTAAAAAAATATTCCTTTTCTCAAAACACTCCTCGTTAAACCATGGCTGTGAACTTTCCGAGTTAACAACATAATTACTATTGTCTGTACATATATTTTTAACAAAAGGTGAGGCAACATTGTCTAAAATAGTTTCAAAATTATTTATACACACATCTATATCATCACATGTCATGCTAGCCCTTATATTATTCGTCAAAACATCTAAGCTTCCTAAACATTCTTCACTCTCTAAATTTTCAATATAAGTATTTTTCAAGTCGGGTTTCCATACATATTTATAGTTTAAACTTTCAAACTCTTTTGTATCACACCTATCACTTGTATTTTTACTGATTACTGAGTCTAATGTATATGTAACGCTCATTAAACAGTGGTCTGAGACAATATTTGGAACATCGATATCAAATATGTAAATATTCTTGAACATAGCATATTTGCATAACAAAAAGTCCACCACGCTTCATCCCCTATTGCTTACAAATGTATGTATCCCTATCATTTACAATTCTATAGAAATAGAATTTAATAGAAATTACAGTTATCACCATTATTAAAAGCGGCTTTATCACATTAAGGGTCCAATAAACAGGACAATGTAGTATGACACACCGACATCAATCATCCTGTCGGCATGAGATGTCATAAAGTACCCAAGGCACCCTTCCTCCTGCTATGTGACGATATCACAAATTGATTTTTGTAACTTCATTCAACATTTATTTTGTTTTAACGTGGCAGCATTAACATAATATGCATTTAATATAATACAGTACAAATAATACAAAATATATAAAGAAATTAAATAAAAAATAAATAAAAATGATGATGATGATGATGATGATGATGATGATGATGATGATGATGATGATGATGATGATGATGATGATGACGAAGACGATGACGATGACGATGACGATGACGACGACGATGATGATGATGATGATGATGATGATGATGATGATGATGATGATGATGATGATGATGACCACCGCCTTGTCATTGCTGTTCAAGCGTAGGATTTTGATCTCTGAAATGAGCGTGAAGATCCATTTATTAAAACATTCGCGCGTTTAATCTGTCTTACGTGCAAAACGTAATAATAGGCACATACTGCGTGGTTCGTTGGTATTCACACCAACCAATTATTGGTTGATATTATGCTAAAGATATGATTTTCGCCTTGACCCAATAGATCCTTGGTTTGATTCACTCAGATGATCTTTCTAAAGACACTATGTCTTCCCAGAAAAATGAGTTGAGTGTGTTCAACGAGGCCCGATGATTTCGATGTAATCGAGTCGCACTAATAGTTTTAGCCTGGTAAAATCCAAACTTTAATTGTATGTTAAGTGGCCACGGGCTGGAAGGTTTAATTTCCCCTTGAACACAATTCTCATGAAAATCAAGCTAGCAATCTAATAATCGTGTGCTACAATACTTCGATCCTAGTAAAGATTTGTCGCATCATTCAGTCAATGCAAAGCGATAACATACTTAAAATTATAAGATATAAATCAGCACTATGTTCCAAGTATGTACTCATTTACATACATCAATTTGATTTGAAATCGAGATTAGTCTGGTTAACGCTCGTTAATCGTCAACACCGAAGCCACCCGAACATAAAACTGCGTCTGAAAACGAAAAAACAAAAAATACATATGTCACCATGTAGTATATAAACACGTATATGTTTTCAAAAGTTGCGCGCGTTTGTCAGTACTTAAATGTAATGTTTATGTTTCTATGAAACACTCCAGGGTTTGAGGGTCTCAAATATAACTTAAAGGGGCCTTTTCACAGATTTTGGCATTTTTTAACTTATTCATTAAATGCTTTATATCGATAAATGTAAACATTGGATCGTAAAAGCTCCAGTAAAAAATCAAGAATAAAATTAAAAAAGGAAAAGAACATTGCCCGGATCAGGTTTCGAACCAGTGACCCCTGGAGTCCTGCCAGAGTCCTGAAGTAAAAACGCTTTAGCCTACTGAGCTATTCCGCCAAGTACACATACTTGACGTATTTTATACCTTATATAAGCAATCTTCGTAGTTTCACAAAATTTAACGACAAAAACAGAACTCTCCAAATTATTCAATCGTTTCGCGTTGCAACGCTTTATAATTTTAGGTTATAAAATCGTCAAAAGATGCATATAATGGCTATATTAGACCATGGTAAATGTTCAGTATTACTGTTTCCTCACAAATATCATAACTAAAACGAAAATTTGCGAATCTGAAACAACTTTTTTCAATTTTGTCAATTTACCAAAGCGTGAAAAGATCCCTTTAAGATGCTGATGTCTCACGACCACTTAATTTTTCGAATTTATGAATATCTGATATTGTCGAACGTCACAATTGAACGTCAAAGTTATAAAAAAAGTCTGCTTTTTTAACAAATAACTTTTATTCTGTTTACTAGTATGTAATATTGAAATATTATGTGAAAAAGTAGTTTCATGCATGGGAAAAGAATTAACTATGCGTATTCTTTAACACTTATAGTCAGATTAATTCTTCATGCAACTTTGATTCATGTTTGTCCATATAATACCTCGGTAAATTTTCAATGTCATAGTTCATATACAAATGTTGTGATTCCGCTTAACACGTGTATACCAGACGTTTTGTTGCTCACACCCATCAAAGGCTCTATTTTAAACCAATATCATGTTTGACCATTTAATTTTGGGTCGAGTGTTACCCGAAATATTTTACTGCTCGAACGAGTTAACTTGACACACACAATAATACATGTGCAACAATTAGCAGGTTGGTATTTTAGTGTGTCATTCAAAATAAGTTGAGTCATGCAAACTATTGTGCATCACTGTGGCTCTTTTGTTCGGTTCAAACTTTTGAAATATTATTACTTTAATGATAAAGTTTACTAAATATATAATGCACAATGCTGACCAGCGCATTATATCGGTGTCGTAGCTGTTCCGACACATGCGTAGTAATTGCCGTTATGAGCAAAACGTTTAATAGTGGAACTGTACGATGGCATAGCAATCGATTAATATTACTGACGCAATAATGAATACTACGACTCTTTGGGGGCTGACGATGTCAAAGCGTAGTCCGTTTCGCTACGACGTCGGGTATATGTTTTATTACGAAAACATTGTGTAAATACACTACTTAATCAGGCGAGTTTCATCTTTTCTGGTGTTTATGGATTAGAGAACGGAACATCCAGTAATGATAGGTACTTATTTTCAATAACAAACTAATAACAAATGCGCGTGAAAATCGCTGCACAATTGATGTAGATATGGCTGTTCAAAGCGATGAGTTGCATACCTTGTTATATATATATATTTGATAGTGGAATTTTTTTTCCAGAAAATTTATTTTTTCGTTATAATATGATTATTTATCATTCAAAATGATGTTTCACTAATTAATATCATAGCCACACGCTTACCACCTGAGCTTTGTTTCGAAGGAAATTACAAGTCGCTTTATGTATAGGTTTCGCACAGAGTATGTATTGGTTGCGCAACGAAGTACAAATATAATGTACAGGTTGCTCAACGAAGTTTCTGTATCCATTTCAGGACATATCACATGCAGTTTGCAGTTACTGCAGACTGTCATTTCCCAGTGCAAAAGATGCCGTGCTTAACTGTGCGCATGAACATCCAAATGAAAAGGTTGAGCCCGGTGAAAGCCGGCAAAGTCCCGGCAGATCCCCGGTATACCGTCACTACGCCGGCACTCACCGGGGCTATACCGGCATCAGACCCCGACAGAGCTGCGGCAACGCCCCGGTTTAACCGGGACAACCGGGGTTCCACCGGGAAAGTATTCAAATGTTTAATACTCCGGGGTGAACCAGGAGTTACCGGGAAGGACCGGCAATGACCGGCTTGGCACTGGAAACAACCGGGACTGCACCGAGAACAACCGGGGCGGCACCGTCAGAGCACCGGTTTACTTATGTAACGTAGCTATAAAAGGACTCTGCCGGCATTCACCGGGGCTCTACCGGGGCGTTGTCGTAGCTCTGCCGGGGTGTGTTTGGGCCCCGGTGGAGCTAAGGGGCAGTCCCGGTTGTTCCCGGTGCAGTCCCGATTGTTCCCGGTGCCACGCCGGTCGTTGCCGGTCCTACCCGGTTACTCCCGGTTCATCCCGGAGGTATTAAACATTTTAATACTTTCCCGGTGGAGCCCCGGTTGTCCCCGGTCGTCCACGGTTCATCCCGTTGGAGCACCGGTTCATCCCGGTAGGGCCCCGGTTCATCCCGGTAGATGCCTGATCACGCACTGGGGCTCCACCGGCATCATAGTGAAACTGGGCCTCAACCGCATTGTCACACGAGGTAAATTTACCGGCCGTCATGTACGCAGTAAACAATAACCTGTGACAGAAACCCACTGCCACATCTTTACAACAATATATTGATTAGGCAATTGCGGATTTGTGCCATTGGGGTCCTACTTTCCACACCTTACGGCTGTTACAGGTGTGGATTTTACAGTTAAATCATGTACACGAACATGAAATTCATCTCAAAATTAGTTGACGATTACCGATTTTCAAGAAAATCGCTTTGATATATACAATGTAAAAATCAAAATCCGTATGAGATAAATAATGATCGAAGTTGGGACATGGGATTTACTTTGACATAAGCAGAGCTTTGAGATAAGCGAGTTAGGGATAACGAGAATCGAATGTTATTTTATTATGAGTACCGTATGTTGAACACCTATCGTCGGTCTCTATCAAAATGAACGTATAATGGATTGTCACAAGATGAAGATGCGTCATTTTTATTGAGACCGACGACATTAGGTTCTCGACTCTCAACTGTCATCTTATATATGGATTTTCGATTTTAATCGTTTCCTTTGGCCTTGTCGTGAATTTAATTATATCATAATAATGTGCATTACCGTGTCGACTGTGCGCTTCGGATCATGTTGTGCCGCTGTTACTACCTCTTCCTCAAAGGATACATCCAGCCACTGCATGACTCTGTATTAATTTTTTTTTTCTTTATTTTGCCTTTGAGAGATAACCAATACGTCTTCTGTGAGAAACGCATACACGCTAAAGCGTTGTCGTAGCGAGGCATATACGTATACTGTCAGAGACATGATCGTGCCTAATAATAATATTTAGCCTTTATTTCTGATTACTGGGTCACCCTACACATTTCTAAACACACCAGTGACTTAACGATACATAGATCAATATGAAAATTGTAAAATTGTGTCAATTAAACACAGTTGTAAACCTTAATTGCATTTTTTAAAGTGAGACTTGACTTCGGTTTGATAAATGAGCGGTATATTTCATGTTTAACCGCATAAACCAGACACATCTTGGATTATAATTTGATGTATCAGACCTATGAAATGTCATTGTGCTTAAATTCAGAGTTTTATTAGAAAAGCTTATGTTTTATATTCCATTACATTTTATGACAAACATAAATTATTTATCATCTAACCATTTAGAATAAAAACAAATACATTTGTTTAGGTGTCATGACAAGCAGGGTATTTTATCGACAGAAAAAGAACGGGGCAAAAAAAACAACGCACTACTAACAACATACAACACCGAGTACCATATATATTTACAAATCCAAACGAGAAGAAACAATTGTTTGTGTTTCATCCGAATCTCTCACGCAGTGATCCTAAGCGCCAACAGTCTTCCACTGCCCATGCTTTTTTAACACTATCAGATACACCGCTATTTGCAACAGCAGTTGCTTTCCCTGACTGAAATTAATGCAACCCGTAAACATTAGGTTTAAGTCAAATTTCACTAAAGATGTGGTGCAAAATATCTAATTGTCTACTGTAACTCATCTGCTTTGAGCCAAATAAAATGTATTTATTCATTTTCTTACCATTTGTTATGTTTCTAAACGAAACATATATTGCAATATCTAGAATAGTTTCAACCAAGATACATTTTTTCAAGTAGAAGACAGGGCATAAAACTGCATTTGTTTTACAAAATGTCAAAACCTGTTCGCCCTTGCACAATTGAACCATTTTACTATTGAAAATAATAATTATAGCACATCCCTCAAAAATCTTGTATCGCATCCTTTCAATTCAAAGTCCCCAAACCGCCAAACCCCCCCAAAAAACGCACCAAACACACCGTTACACACCTCACACCAAAGAATCAAAGCCTCTACACATCCGCTTAAGTCACTAAGCACCTCCAAACCAGCGGCCCAGAATTGGCCCTTTTCAATCCATCATCAGAAAACACAACCAGACCAGAATTACAACGACCACACGATCCCACAACCCCATGAGCCCACGAAATGCCACACACAATCGCGTCTACCCCAGAGGCAGACAGACATGAAACACACACACCAACATTTTAAATTGACTTTCTGTAACAAAACCGTTTCCCTTGCTTTCTTTTTTGCAAGTATTTTCCAATTTGAAATAAATATTACCCTTGCTATCTTTTTTGCAAGTATTATACTTTTAAAACTATTATTTTTAACCCTTGCTTTCTTTTTTGCAAGTACTGTTTTTGCTTTCTTTTTTTTTGCAAATATTCCATTCCTCGTGTACTGTACACGACTTCGTAAGCACCAGGTGCAAACGGACATACACCAACATGGTTTCTATACATACTTAATGGCTATACAAAAACAACATCCATTTAATCATTTCTACACATATAAACACGTGAAAAATCCCAACTATACCATAAGTATAGCAAAACAGTCAAACCATTTCATATCACCGATTCACATATAAACGACATATAGTATAGTTAAATTCGAATAGCAAGAACATTTCTTGAAAAAGGTCTTGAACTGAAACAGAGTGGTTATTACTCATACAAATAGTTTGCCCTTTGTCAAACACAATAATATCATTCTCAAAGTGCATTTGTACATTACCAGCCTCAAATAAGAATGGCCAAAAAACGCACCAAACACACCGTTACACATCTCACATCAAAGAATCAAAGCCTCTACACATCCGCTATAGTCACTAAGCACCTCCGAACCAGCGGCCCAGAATTGGCCCTTTTCAATCCATCATCAGAAAACACAACCAGACCAGAATTACAACGACCACACGATCCCACAACCCCATGAGCCCACGAAATGCCACACACAATCGCGTCTATCCCAGAGGCAGACAGACATGAAACACACACACCAACATTTTAAATTGACTTTCTGTAACAAAACCGTTTCCCTTGCTTTCTTTTTTGCAAGTATTTTCCAATTTGAAATAAATATTACCCTTGCTATCTTTTTTGCAAGTATTATACTTTTAAAACTATTATTTTTAACCCTTGCTTTCTTTTTTGCAAGTACTGTTTTTGCTTTCTTTTTTGCAAATATTCCATTCCTCGTGTACTGAACACGACTTCGTAAGCACCAGGTGCAAACGGACATACACCAACATGGTTTCTATACATACTTAATGGCTATACAAAAACAACATCCATTTAATCATTTCTACACATATAAACACGTGAAAAATCCCAATTATACCATAAGTATAGCAAAACAGTCAAACCATTCATATCACCGATTCACATATAAACGACATATAGTATAGTTAAATTCGAATAGCAAGAACATTTCTTGAAAAAGGTCTTGAACTGAAACAGAGTGGTTATTACTCATACAAATAGTTTGCCCTTTGTCAAACACAATAATATCATTCTCAAAGTGCATTTGTACATTACCAGCCTCAAATAAGAATGGCCAAAATGCTGCAATAGGCCATCTGTGTACCACCAAAACGCCATATGCGTTGCATTCTAGAAAGTGCAAAATTGTTTTTCCTACGAGATAAATAGGGGCATCAACCAACTCAAATCGGCACCCCAAAACTGTGTAAAGCAATCTGCTTCTGTTTCAAAATCAAAGAATTTTGAGTTATATCTTTAAGTATTTCCATTTTTAACAGTAGCCAAGCGATCAATCAAAATCGGACCCGAGCTACCATTTAAATACTCAAAGAAATCTCGTGAGATTTACCATTCATCTGAATTGCTCATTTTACTTATACTGGCAATGGAGTTTAATTCTCTTGGAATTCATTGTATTTCTAGTCCTATATTCATCTTCAAACACATACTAAAATGCTTAGTGTTAGATCATGTTACTCAATTTTAGAACTTCCTACCTTTACCAACTTTACACGTGATTCAGAGTCAGAAAACCTCTTAACAGCCCCCCACCCTTAAAAAATCCCATAGGCACGTAAAACTAGAACTACTCCATTAAGTATTCTATAAGTAGAACTTGTATTGCAATCGTCATTTGACCATATATCGTGAAAAATAAAACCTGACATATCAACAATATAAGCCCCACCGGCAAAACCACTTGCATCACTGTAAACTTTTAAAACTTCGACACATGTAGTTTTACTAAAATGTCTTGATTGTATGCCATCTATGCGACCTAACCAAAATCTAAATTCGGAAATAAATAAGCTATCTGGTTCAAGGGCTATAACTCTATGCATTGACGGTCTAGAAACGATTTCATAATAAAGATATCTAATCTTTACCTAGCCAGACTACCAATAACAGGCATCATTGAAACAATTTTCCCCGTACATCTAGCTAAATCCCTTGCCGAAACCATTGGCATGGAAGAAAATACCTTTAAAAGAGTATTTTTAAAATCAGTTATTCTTCTATCGAGAATTTCAAAAGAAAACATTTGGCTATCCCAGATTAATCCTACCCATTCTAGCCTCTGAACTGGTACTTATATTGACTTGTCCTCATTGATTACAAATCCAGCATCCGGCTTCATTCACGGCTACACTTGATTGACTAACAACATGAGGGATGTCCTTTAATTCTTCAATACAGCCAGTATTTTACATATCCTGCACCGACTCGTTAATATCTGCTAATCTATCTGCTTTAAAGCTGATTGGTTATTTACAGATACACATTTTTCAGGTAATTATAAGAATGGTAATGCGTAAGCGCCGACAATACAGTCAATTATATCAGGATTGGCACCAATGATTTTCCGAAAAAAGGACATGCCTCTCTTTAAACTACAATTTACAAGAGAAAAACGTGAGAAATGATACTTTTGTTCACAATGTGCGTATTATATGTAAACCAAACACGTCAAACAATTCTCCTCTATCCCCGAGGGCCTACCTTCTTGACCGCTACCACGTGGTCGCTACGTGTGTCCATTTACTGTGCCAGCCCTGTCCCCGCCGGCGAGACGATCTCTCCTCTCATCCTGACTGTCCATATTAATAAATTACCAACGCCAATACGACACAAAAATAAATCAAATTTCACAATGAAATGTGGTTGAGAAAATAAATAAAACGATTTAAATCAAGTCTTCGCTCTACCCTGCTTGCCTGTCGAATGACTAAACCTACAAATCTGTGCACGAGGAAATCTTGATTTCCGCACCATTGGACATATATCACCTTCAAAAACCTGTATAACCAGTTTATTCATTCACACAACGATAATAAATACATATAGTCTTAGCTGTTTTAAACACAATTTTCGACTAATCCGTTCTCGATGTCATGTGTATTTAAACAATGTTTTCGTAGTAAAACATATACCCGACGTCGAAGCGAAACGGACTACGCTTTGACCTCGTCAGCCCCCAGTGTGACTAGCATCAGTTACATAGCATTTTGAGCTTTCTGTTTTGTTTTGTGTTTTCTGAAATAATAATTACTAAATTATAGCTTTGTGTTTTTTATCGTCTAATTTTAACATGTACTGTTGCCAAAATCACATTATATATATGCATACGAGCAAATGGTATTTCGGTTTGCTTTAATGATAAATATCCGATAAATTTAAGAATAACGACGTAAACAGGATATAGAAATATGGGCGCATTTTATAATGCATACAATTTAAAATTGCACGTTACGATATACTTTCAATACAAACTAACGTAAATCAAACAGAAATAGAGAATAGATATCTATGCAAATACTATGTACACATCCGGGAAGTTTCTTTGCCATAGCCGTTTTTATTTTCTAACGGCACTAGGCATAATATCATAGTTATTTTCCATCGCTTTAACGTTGTTTTGCCCTTTGCCCACATGATCATACTCGTCGCCAACAGAGTTAAGATGGTTGTAAACGTTGTCTGAGATTTCCATTTTCGAGTCCCTGAATGCCTTGTTAGTGTAATCGTAGTCGTTGTTGTCCTCTCGTGAATCATCAATGCCCGCGTATGTGTCATTTGTATCTATCTCTTGATACATATCTCCGTCATCGTTGTCCAACTGAAGGACATTCGCTGTGCTTATTGGTGTTGCGTTACCAGTGTTTTGTATTTCTAATACAAAATAAGGATTTGCTTGTTTTTTATGTATGTCATGTACCGGTTGAGCACCTTCTTTCTCCAGCAGAAAGTATGGATGCACTTCATTTGTTGAAACACCGTTGTTGTTGCCAATATTTGGTTGTTGTTTTTCTAGAACAAAATTATCGTGTGCGTCTAATGAAATAGTCCTGATGGTGTTTCTCTGTTTCTCAAATCCGTCTTTCTCTAGTACAAAGTAGGCATGGGTGTCTGAGTCATGGTTTCCATGTGTTGTAGTCGTATTTTGATGAGTAACGTCTGTGGCCGCTGAGGCTTCATGCTCCTTAGACTTTGTATTGCCGGTATCTAGTCCACTATGACTATGGTTTACCACTGGATCATAGGGTGCATGATATAAATCGATATGTTTGGACTCAGCATTAGCATAACCGTTGTCTACTTTTGTATAATATTTAACAGCGTCCTTGATACTGGTGCTTGCGTTCTGCAGACCACCGTCGTACGTTTGGTTTGACGCAGGAGCAACCGGGAATTCGTAGAAGGCGGTCGGTTTTGATTCAACCTTCGATAAAGTTATGTGGTTGTCATCATCTCTGTTCTCCGATTTGGACATCTTTGTATTTGCGAAACACAATTTCTTTCTACAAAATATATCCATCCTTTGTATTTACCACCTTATCATCAATAGGCAGATATTGTAATTACACTATTTTAACTAGTCGGATATCTCTTTATATTTAACGGACGTAAAAGCCACTTCCAAGTATTCTTCAGCAGTAAAAACGACCAGTTAAGGGTACACAAGTGAAGGCACAGATAGACATCAGTTTAGGGGTAAATACCTTCAAAATACAAGAGGTTAATAATGCTGTGAATAACATGATTATATTAATTAAATATTTTATATTCAGCATGAAATACGGAAAACAAAAACCTACAATGAACTGTTTCATCAATTATTTAAAACTGAAGATTCAAATTTAAAAAGTAATTGCCCTAAACAATGATACACTTCATATATTTGAACAAAATGGAAACACATTAAACTTTCATAAACAAGTCCATTATGCTTTCTACCCGCTTTATGCAACTCATCCTTATTCATAACTATTCTGTTTTTCTTTACAACCAACCAAAAGAAAAAAACAACATATTAACCTTCTTTTTTTATCAAAAAGAAACCACAAAAACAAAAAAGTATATATTAGCATATATTGTATAACATGTTTGAACATTATTGCTGCTACATGGTATCATGGTCTTATGATCGTACACATGTATACATTGTATGTCTTTTATTGAATAAAAAAAAGTGAAGGCACAGACAAACGCAAAACTATATTTCTTTCCGCATAAAAATAAAGAAGATTTTGAAAGAAATAATGACATATATCATTTGCATTATTTAAAGTATTAATTTTATATATGTTATGTTGATCTTGAATACAACATGAAGTTTGAGTTAAATCTCTTGATCCCGGATATGTATTATATACATATACATACATTAATTCAATGACTTGTGGTTGTAAACGCTATGAAACTTTCGTGAGTGAGACCTGAACAAAATATACAAAATATGTGTAACAAAATTAAAGTATTAAACTGAATTTACCTTCTGTTAACATGCCTATATTAGTGCATAATCCAAACACCAATATTCGTTCATAAATCGTCATTCTGACTGTGTTTAAAACATCTAGTTTACATTCCTTAACCTGCGATTGTGTTTATGGTATACCCGCATATTTAAACATGTGAAACCTTAAACACGGAAGTTTTATAAGTTGTGTCATGTTGAATAAACACTTCAGTGGGCACTTGCAGAGACCTACCATCGGTTTATAATCTTAAATGCTTTTGTAAGAGTGCAAAAACAGCCGCAGCTTTATTTTGTAATCACATGACATAGATTGGGTGAACAGTAGACAAATGGATATTTCATTTTTCATTTTGGTGTTAAACATATGTTAGATTGAATGAATTTAATTGTGTACTCAAGAGCATTGCTCTAATTTCTAAATTAACAGCTATGTTTAATTGTACAATCGTATTGACGTTTTATCAGGCAAGTCTACGATGTAGGTATATTAAAGATCATATCTGCAATGTTATGTTAATCATAAACTGTAAATGGAGGAGAACACACGTTTTCGAGCTCAGTGTTTTATTGATTGAAAATGTTTCCCAATGAAGTACGCTGTTTATTGTTTGATATAAAGTAGATACTAATATTGAGCTGTTGATGCCTGCAAAAGATAAAACTCCGAACACTACTGGTAGCAGAAAATCTAAGAGGTAAACAGTTTCACCATTAGTATATGACAGCACGAGGACACCTTGTCGCGCGGAAAAAGTTGAAAACGACCACTTCGATAAAAGTTGCCATAAAAGTTGTCTCTGGGAATATTGAAGAGCTATCTTCTACAAAGAGTTGTGACAGCAAACTTTTGTCTGCCTTACACGTTGGCCGAATAATACTTGGACAGATAAGGGAAATCAGATTTGGTGTAAACTAACTTCAACCTAATCTCAACAACATCTACAATGGCAATAACAAATTACGCACAATGGCGACGATAGTTGTTTAATATTTAATATACTTGGGTGGCGTTGCGCTGTCGAGTATTGTTGGCGGATCTTGATGTATTCGATAAGAAAGCGGAATGCATATTCATTTAGTATTTACAACACTAGAATATTAACTATTAAGTGATTATTCGAACGTTTAGTCTACTTGATAAAAAGGATAACACACACCGGATATATAACAACAATAACATTGTGCATTTAACAAACATGGCGAATGTTGAGCTAAGGATAATATTTAATTGCTTTCAGTGTAGGAAATATTTTTCTTTTTTTTAATACAGTGAAATACATTTTATATTCATAGTGTTTTGTATACACAAAAGATCTCACTAGTACACTGTTTTATCATTCCAAGCTGCAAGTGTATCTTCAGATACATAGGGATCACTGTTTTCGTCTACAATTAATATTTTGTAATCGATGTTTCGTTATTGTTAAGAAAATTTAGATAGCATTGATGCACAGCTTGTTTTAACTAAAGCCCCGATTTTTGAATTTATGAAATATAACACAAGACATGAAACGAGGATGTGTTACCAAATAATGACACATATTTTCCAGATGGGAATTAAAACAAATTTCAAAATGAGTGTTTTTATGTTTGTTTAAATGAAATGTGAAGTTCTATTAAGAATAATTCTTTCAACTGATTGAATGTATTTTATCGTGAATTGTTTACAAGATTTGTGAATTTTCATATAATCCGAATGAAATATCAGGTTCTATATAGAATATGGTTTCAAATTTACCTATGTTGTGTTTGTTTAGATGTATTAACCGACATTGTGTAAAAATGTGTAACATCGTGTTTTAAATCAAATATCACAATTTGTTCATATTCAATTTGCTAATATATATATATGAACGGAACGAAGCTAGAAATAGTGACCAGCTTCAAGTACATGGGCGCAACCCTGACCAAGGATGGTACCAGTACCGCTGAGGTCCGAATACGATTTGCTATGGCGACCGAAGCGATGGCCAGACTGAGCAGATTGTGAACAAGAAGTTCAGCTTTCCCACCAAGTACAGACTCTACAAGTCCCTCGTAGTATCCATCCTTCTCTACGGGTGCGAGACCTGGACGCGGACACAGAACGCAGGATACAGAAAATTTAACATAAATGTCTCCGAAGACTTCCCTTCCCATAGATGAATTACTCTCAGCAGCACACAGCAGACCCGACTTTATTTCTGTATCGTCGTTCCTCAATTTGCCCCAACGGTCAATCCAGTTAAAATATTGATGATGGTGATGATGATGATGATGATTGATGATGAGTTTATTATTATACACAACTTAAGGGGCTTTACTGCGCTGCATGTTGCTGACATTATTTGTTTGTAAACAAAGTACGATTGATCGCAAACTTAAGAACGTCCACAATAATGATCTATTTCTTTGAATTTGGCTCCGCCAATAGCTTGTTGCTTATTAAACCATACTTATTTTCCGTCGTTGTCTAGAGAAAACAAGTGACGGGTAGGATGAGATATAACTTGATGTGTGTGCATGAAAAAAAATACTTGTGGTTCACGAGTCAAATACAACTAATAGTGTAAAATGCTGTGTATGATCGTCCATTACAAACGAAACGAACATAAATGATAAAAAAGCAAATACTGTGAATAATTCCGTTACATACTGAGTAAATAAGTGTATTAGTATACCCCCTTGAGATGTCTGTTGTTTGAGATGTCGGAATGGCCGTCCGTTGTCGAATAATATTTTGTTGATTGAATATTCTTTGGTGACGTTGCGGTGTCGAGGATTGTTGTTTCCGTGGTTGTTAGAACGGGTTCTCATGCAATATGTGCTGATATTAAATTGCTTTCAGTGTAGGAAACATTTGTCAAATTATTTTGATACAGCGCAATACATTTTATATGCATAGTATTTTGTATACACAAAAGATCTCACTTGTACTCTGTTTTTATAAACGTCATCTTGGCGACATAAGGAAATCAACATTACGATTTTAACCTAATTTAAAGATATTGCTTGTACCTCCAGTCTTACATTCAATTGTTATTAACCGTGTTTGTGTTTTAAATCGCATTTGTATAAAAACTTTTACTTACTAGTCGGCTTAGGCCCTAAACATAGAAAATTCTTTGAATCCGTTAAAATGGCAGAAAACTTTATCTCTTGTGAGTTTGGTCTTACGTAAGCAAACTTCATCGGACCACCGCTGATACTTCCTATAAAAAATAAAAAAGATCCATACGCATGTATGTTTATGTAACGTTACTTTGACGTGTGTTTAATACGTGCATACACTATACAATCAAAGTACTGACAGTACTGGTGTGACGATGCTTTTGAAAAGGATGGATATAAAATTAATGTTTTCAAACTATTATTAAATCTTTTTCCCAGGTTATGCTGTCCTATTTATAGCTGAGCTTCCTTTACCTTTATCAATTATAATCAGCGAGGTATGTCGATTAGAAAAATCGAGCTATCTCAATCGGACTGGCTCGGTCTTTTACATAGGTCGCCATTGTGAAGAATTTTTTCATGGTATGATAACTTAGACGAGCTGCTTCGCAGCATCGTCAAAAATTGGTTATTTGTACGCATTCTAATGTGCTACATGTAAACTTAATAAATACTAGCGAATCATTTAACAGTGTAAACAAGATAAGTATTGATGCAAAGCATCAAAGGGCGTCGGGAATTTCAGTGTAAAAGGCACTCAATGAAGTTACATGGAACGATTTTTTTTTCTACTGTAAATATTAATATATTGGCCGATTATTTTAGACAAAATAGAAAAAGATACTGGTATAACCATTATCTATAATTTTGTGTTATAACCCCCAAATAACCATTATTTATGATGTTGTGTTATAACCCCCAAATAACCATTATCTATGATTTTGTGTTGTAACCCCCAAATATTTCATAGTTCATTTTATTTACATTGGTTTCCTTTTTTTACTGGCATCCGTGTGCAGTTTTCATTAATTGAACAGAACTGTGTAGGTTTTAAAAAATCTGCTTCATCTTGTAAGCGTAATTTCATATTTTTCTCAACTTCAAGGGGAGACGATTCTGAACTTATTCTTACGATAGGGGTTGAGTACTCATTGATATGAAAACACTGTAAAAGTTTGAAAAAAAAATTAATGAAAACTGTAAATTGCATAAAGAAGCTGCATTTCACAATACTTTGAAATTCAGTTAAAGATCATAATAGATTTATTGCACCGATATTCATCATTTTCAATAAGGTTCGAGTAATACTGATATAAAAACACTTAACAAGTTTGGAAAGATTCAGACGAAAGTTGGGAAATCTTTTAAACAAGTGGAAATTGTTTATTTTGTCAAATTTAATAGAAACAAATTCTGGACTTATTGTCCCGATGTTTCTCATTTTAAATGAGATAAAAATGCTCATTGATATGAAGACACTGTAAGTTTGGAAAGAATCTGATGAAAAATGTTGACATAATCACCTTACCAAGAAGTTTTTCACTTTTATTTTTAAATTCAAAGAGACATAATTCTGGACTTATGGTCCGATATTGCTCATATAGAGAGTTTGGGGTGGGTCCTCATAGAAAAAAAAACCTGTGCAAGTTTGGGAACAATCGGATGAAAATTTTGGACTTCGAACAACGATTTCAAAATTTCTCAAATTCTAAGGAAGATAACTATGGACGTAATGGTCGGATAATCCTAAAGGGCCCATACCACCTGGATAGTAATACGTATCGCGCTTCGCGCTCTATATGTGGTTCTTAAAAAAAACTCCGAGGAGTGCTTGACTCTAGGGAAACGGGTTGCTGGGACACTGCTCCTCCTTGATAAGCGGCTGCTTCCTTTATCGCAACTCATTGTGACAATCAATAATACGTGTCGCGCTTCGCGCTCTATATGTGGTAGGGATAGTACTTAGGGCCTATGATAGACAACCATAAAAATACATGGATAATAGATGTGTTGTTTGCATTTATTTGTTAATATAAAAACACGTGTATTTTTTTATAAAATATTTAAGTGATTTAAGAAATTTAAATTAACGTTGTCACCACGCGGCATCCATTAATTTTCATAAAAATGTCCAATTGTAGTAAAATGGATTTTAAAATGTCTACATAAAATAAAGCTTTATTATATTTATTAACCTGACTGAAAAAATTGTCAGCCGCCGAACTGTTCCGTTCGTGCCGGAACCCGGGATTGAACCGGGGGCCTTTAGATGATTGTTGCGTAATCAACTTCAGTCTAACGCTCTCCCAACTGAGCTATTCCGGCTGACATCATTTATGTACTGCTATTTGGTGAAGTTGTGTAAAGCGATCGTTATTATATGTCTATTAATAAACTAATACATTGTACGTTTTCGTACCACTACGCCTTCCAATAAACTTGCTTGCGCGATAGGTCGTCAAATATCGTACTACATTGATTCTCCACTAAATAAGCAAATTAGAAAAACCACAAAATAAATATATTTTGATTATGTTTTTTTTTATACAAAACCAGAAAGTTTCGCGTATTTTCCCAGTCCCTGTGATCTTTCCCCTGTGATCAGTTGTGGATCAGTTATTAATTAAAACAATAAGCTTTGCATTATTGGCAATAAATGTTGTAATAAATGTAATAAGCACAAGTGCAGTACTTATTTACACTAATTTACACAAAAAATCACCACTATGCAAGATATTCTTAAAAACTAAAATATATACATTGATCCGTTAAATAACTTCTCCTCCCATTAGCGAAAAAAAATGCATTACATACTAGTCGCCGCTCTCCGGAGTGACGCCAATAATGTTCAAACAAATGCCAATTAAAACAGTTGCTGGGAATGAAACACAAATTGTAGACGGTTATTGATTACTGGAGTAATAAGTTTAATGTGACTCTTTGTTCCATCATAGATTTTTTTGTAAAGACACGTAACCCATACTGACTTTAAGGAACCGTACAACAGTACGACTTAACAACATTTTACCAAATAACATAACAAAGTGAAAGTACAATTACTAATTATTCGTTTCGTTTGCATTCGCAAGAAAGCAGGTATTTCAAATTATGTACACATTTTCCATGCGATACAAACACTTTTACCTCTATTAAATTATAAAGGATTGAATACTTTTGATAAAACAAATTAATTGCGTTATTGAAAAATAAATAATAAATGACTACCAAACAACACGTCGCTTATATTCCCTATGTCAATAAACAAAGAAAAGTGATACGAAATTAATCACTTATATAATTATAAATAATTATAATATTTACATCTAAATTAAAAGTCCGTCATTGCAACAGGTAATTACATAGTAACGAAAGGTCTAACAAATATGGTGAACAAACACGAACCGTTGCCTTTCTGGGTAGTCCAGCTCCGAAATATATTTGTGAACGCCATGTCTTCCAAATTGTCGCCGTTGTAGCCTACCGCCGTAGACGGTAATGCATCTTTATTAGCGCAGTCGTCATTAGCTTCATTCCAGGCAGCAAACTCATCACTTGATAGAAAGGGCTCGCTGCTTTCGTCTACAATTTGTAAGTGTGTGTTTCGTGTATTGTCAAAGGAATGCAAATAACACGTCATGTGAATGCACAGCTTTGTTTGAAATAAAACCCCGATATTTTAAATTATAATATATAACATATTTTATCACATGCCATACCCTGTTTCCCATGTAATATAACCATTACATATATTTTTATCTTACACATGTGTAATATACTTTTTAAGCGTTTTCATTGGCTTAGTTTTCGTTTATTGACCAATCGCAATTTGTTATTTTGCTGAAATTACGTTGTAACGTCAAATGACGTCACGAAATGTAAACAACATTCTGGATTTATCATTATATTTGCGTAAATATTTATTTAATTTGCTCATTTAAAAGCATGTGATAAAAAAAGATCTGACACTCGTTGTCATTTGATACCGTATTTTTAAAACTTGTCCAGGAAATTCCTGAACTCGTTTACTGAAATATGGTATGATATGACAACTCGTACCAGATCCTATATATATATGAAGTGCAATTTTTTTACGATATGACAATACATACTATCCGAATTTTAATTAAATCAAATTTCACAAAAAATATTTGGTGTTTGTTCTAAATAAAATGTGTAGATCTAAATAATATTTAGTATAATGCTTCCAACTGATGACGTGTAATTAAGCGATTGAATTGTTAACCTGATTGATAGGTTCTCAAATAATCCTCCAAAGAGTATTGGTTCTATCTAGAAATTTGACCTAATTAACACAAGCGTAATGCATGGCCAGATGAATTTGCTGACATAGCCTATTGCAGTATCGTTGTTTGGATCTCAAAAATACACAGATTCCCAATCAATAATTGAATACAATATTTATACCGTTTCGACACCACACTTTCGTTGCATTGTTTTCATCATCACACTTAATCCAAGCGGCATAATTGGAATTGAAAGGGGATGCCTTGCACAGATTAGAGATGATGTTTTGGTTTCTTGAAGATTTGTCTGCAAAGAATGAGAATGTTTTGCTAAAATAATGATAATAATCGAATACATGAGTGTAGCATCCTCGATCCGACATTCAAAGTCATGCTTACTTTCGCGAAGACTGTTTTCATGTGCGCTTGTAATTAATATGCAGAACCATGCTTAAGCTAAAGTTTGATTCCATTGACGATCTAATAATGCAAATAAGTACAGTTGTTAGTGAGAGATTAGTGTACCCGTTCCAACACTGTATATAGCTAGTCTGCTGTTGGTCCCACAAACGAAATCATCGAGTGTTGTACAATATTTACTCTTAAGGTCGTCTACGTCTGGTAGTTCATTCAAACATTGGCATTGCAACTGAAACGGAGATTTTCACATCAAGTGCATGTATTTATTATATGTCTTAAATTGAAAAGTATTAGCATTCTAAATACTAATTTATATTACTTGTTACTTAAGGCAATGCATCAATGGATGCTTTTGTTTTTGCTCGACCTTTACTAAATAATCGAGCTAATTGCGTCACGGCAGCCTGTGGTTTATGTCTTCTTTGGCGTTTTTGTTTGTATGCTTCACAAAATGAGTTGTACACAGGTCGGAACTCTATTTATGTTACACACTCTTTACTTTGTTTCGATTGTGTGTGTCCTTGTGTGAAAGGAATTTTCTCCCGCGCACAATTTAATAGAACTGCTGACCCGATGATCATGACATTTCCATACCAAGCTCATCAAGTCGTTTCGCTTCGACACGTTTCAAAGAATTAAGCAATTGTATTTTTTATAAAACGTTATAAGACTCCTTTCGTTTCCTCGTGCGATCTCAAGAAATATCACTCTATCGCCATAGGGTGAACATACTGTCTGGGCGCTATACTCCACTTGGTTTACTGGTGAAGTTGTAGGGTCTTTGTTTAATACATCATCAATAAATCAAAAACCTTAAATCGGAAAATGAAGATTTATGTTTAATATCATTGAAGGATAGTCAGGCCAATAGTATAAGGTCTCTGCTCTCCAATGGCTAATCTGGGAGTTATTTTACTTCTAGGTAGATATTTTTCAAAATAGAACATTTCAAAATATTATATTTACGTTTCAATCCAAATTCTTCAAAAGTAAATGGACATTTTACTAATATAAATGAAGATTTGTATACTATGCGGGAATGCGCATTCTATCATGTCATTCTTATGTGTTTATTTGTTTTATATATAAGCTTTGTTTATCAACGCACACTGATGTTCCATTCGAAAACGGTTTTGCTTAAATTTGCAGTAGCGAGCGAACATAACACATTGCACATTCATGCATTATTTATCAAAAAATTCACGACTAACTATTCGTCTATGTCTTTGCGTCAGAGACGGTAAAGTCCTCGTGTGAAGCTTTTATGGCAGCATGCCAATAGTTCATGATATAAGTATATCATAGTTTGTGATACAAGTTTTCGCTTGGAAATACACACGTGTACAAAAATGCTCAATTGCGACATAAAAACCTTCAAATGAGCGTTTTCATTTAACAAATCCAAATTTATATTTCTTCTCAGATACCAAGAACTATGTACACGTATCTTAATGAAATCCATAAGAAGCAATTTACAAAGTTTAATAACTGCGGCCTGGTCTCCTTTTGATCAACGATCATATGACTCATTTAAAATGTGAAAACCTGTAAGTATGATAAATATGTAACTAAAATGCGGGCTTTTCTAAAGATTGATGGAGCATGAGCATAATTACAGGAACATATCCAACTTTAAGAGAACGTGCTTAGGTAATATCACTGTAAAGCTCTATAAAAATTGTATCTCTTACGTGCGACATTTAAATTTGCCGTACGTGTTTTAATTAGACATGTTATAGCAACATTTGTGCTCATTTAAAGCAAAGTAGTTCGGTCGAAAATGTTCGTTCACGCTGTTGCACGTTATTATATTGATAATATGACCACCCAAGAAATTACAATAGTCAAACAATATACTACGTATACGTCCCATACTAATATTTTGAGTCAATGAATAGTTATCTTAATAAACAAACAGTGTTTCTGACAAAAACACTTCTCCACTGGTTAGCTCCTCTGCGACTGTTTAATTAAAATGCCGTAAAAGTCAATTTATAACATACAATATTTTACTATCGTCAACTGAGAGGTTTTGAAATAGAAAAGTGCTCGTTGACAACGAAGACTGATGATGTACCACATTTGACTACACTATTGAAAATATGAGAATGTAGCTTTTGCGTAATTTAACCATAATATTCTGTACACAACAGAGTCGTCAGGAAACACAATACTGATAATAATGAATGAAGCAACATCTAATAAAAGAGTATATTTACCTCATCATCCGAACAATAAAGTCCAAAGTAATTTCCACTGCACGCATACTTGCAATCAACTAGGCTCTTTACGTGTGTTAAATCAGATATCGATAGGTTTGAACAGCCTGTAAACATAATATTTATATATAAATGCAACACTAAGAAGACGATAATGCCAATTCACAGATGCAAAAAAGTTAATCATAATTTAATTAAAGCAAACGTATGTGTTAACAATACTTGTATGCTCTTTTTACAACAACATGTATGCTATACAGCATTTTGTTTTGAAATCATTAAGCGATTAATAAAATACCATGATATTTAAATTCGGTTAAAGCTTTGAAATATCCAATCCAAACGTCATGTTGTTGCGTCTCATTGAGAGGGATACTATTATTCAGATTAATTGTTCCTGTGGCATATTCATGCACATATTCTGGTTGTGCCAAGTTACAGTCTTGAGGAACATTATTCCAAGTATTGATGCTAGTTGAAATGTAGTACTCAGCGCCTACAAAAAAGTAAAACAACAATACAATGATAGTAAAACACCCTGTTAAGTTTAAGATGCAGTCCCATATGTGTTTTGTTTTGACATAAAACTCACTATATTCCGTCTGCATGTAATTCATCAGTATCTACAGTCCTATACTATATATAGAGAGATATATTGTTACTCATACATCGCGTTCATTTTCACCCCAAAACATCTTAAAATATAAACATATATCGTTTATTTGTTTATAATGTTAACATGAATGACCTGGTTTGGTAAAAGTTCATTCTCCGCTGTTTATGATTTAATGTTGTGTATGTATGTATGTATGGTTTTGTTCCTTCTGTATATATGTCTCCTCATGTTCATTTGCGACATATTGGCTTTAAAGGGATCTTTTCACGCTTTGGTAAATTGACAAAATTGAAAAAAGTTGTTTCAGATTCGCAAATTTTCGTTTTAGTTATGATATTTGTGAGGAAACAGTAATACTGAACATTTACCATGGTCTAATATAGCCATTATATGCATCTTTTGACGATTTTAAAACCTAAAAATTATAAAGCGTTGCAACGCGAAACGATTGAATAATTTGGAGAGTTCTGTTTTTGTCCTTAAATTTTGTGAAACTACGAAGATTGCTTATATAAGGTATAAAATACTTCATGTATATGTACTCGGCGGAATAGCTCAGTAGGCTAAAGCGTTTTTACTTCAGGACTCTGGCAGGACTCCAGGGGTCACTGGTTCGAAACCTGGTCCGGGCAATATTCTTTTCCTTTTTTTAATTTTATTCTTGATTTTTTACTGGAGCTTTTACGATCCAATGTTTACATTTATCGATATAAAGCATTTAATGAATAAGTTAAAAAATGCCAAAATCTGTGAAAATGCCCCTTTAAATAAAATAAAATATATCTATGTTTATTCGAGTGTTGGGAATGCATGTGTGGTTTTTCTTTTAATAATTACCGTTTGCATGTCTGACGTGGGATGAATAATAAGTTTCAGGTTCAACAGTGCGAGTTGCAGTAAGATGTGATAGGTATAAGATGCGATACATTTAGTCATATAATCATTTAGTCAAACGGTCGATCTTTTTAATGGTTTATACCAAACAAACGAGCTTTATTTCAGCACTTATGGAAAATTTGAATTTGTTTGTTCTTTTACTAATGGTGACTACAAGTAAATCTCGAAAAATGAGTGTCCAGTAGAGTTTAGTAAAGTTGATTAAGCGACATCGTGTTTTTCTTCTTTGTTATTACTGACGAAGCAAGTTATTCCCCTACGATTAAATATATCAGGGTATTTTGATATGCTGATGTCGGTTATTTGGTCTGTCTAAAATCCATTTGATAATTAACGATTTCGTGTACTACGACAAACGGTTTTCATCTTTATTTAGTAAAATTTATTAAAGCAGGTTGTCAACATGATATTAAAGCAAAGGTCTATAAACCGACATACTGTTTGAAGATTTGTTTATTTGTAGCCAATAAATGATTTAAAAATTGCCAAATAAGCAGGTTTCTTTTACTTATTTTCACAAAATTCGTGCAACATTAATATTGTGGATGTTTCGGACATCCGCTTGATTTATCATTAATATGCATTCCGATTTTTACAAACTATTCGAAACAGCTCTTACATACATGTATCATATAATACCCACATATATGCCACTAACAAGTATAAACTCACACAAATACAGCCTCAATAAAGTTATTATTTCCTTAAATATATTATGCAAGCAGCATACTTTTCTTTCTGCAATGTGAATGCAAAGTTAATCTAAATACATGTGAACATAATAAATATATTAAATTTTTAGAAGTTTTTCGATTTAGCTAGCCATTGTGTAGGAAAATGCCCAAGAAATGAACAGTAAACATAAATGTTTAGTTAATTAATTGGCAAAGTTATTATATTTCCAACCAAAATCATACATCAAATAAGATATTGGAAGCACATCCAGATTTAATACTTCATAGTTTGTGTAGTTCAATATGTGATATCAATTGTTATTCTTTATAATACATTAAGTTAAATATTTCGATCCCAGATATTTGTATATATAAATGAATTAGTTCAAAACGTTATAAGTATTTTAACTTTAAAGGTTAGTTTCCGCGAGTGAAAACAAACTTAACAAAATATGTTAATCACAATTAAATATAACATTGAACAATAAATTACGTTATGTCAATAAACACATATACGTGATTAGACCTGATCTGATACCACTACTTGCTTAATTTAAACTTAATTGAGCAATTGTTAAGACTTACCATCGGTTAATACTTCGCAATTAATTAAAACTATGCACACAGAGTGCTGCTTTAATTTCTGAATCATGTAAGAGTGGGAGAACAGTTAGTTGACAATTGTGTTTTACATCGGTTATTGTTGAGTTTATTTCATATCGATGTACATATCTTATATACGAACACGTCGCTAAGCTTAGGTTTATTTGCAACATCTTAAAGCGTTTTCGACTGACAAGCAAACGAAATAGGTATTTTACGAATTCAACTCATATCCAGGCGCTGTGAGTATCTTTTGTGGTCTCCATATTGATGACGTGGTGTTTCCAACGCATGCATCCGCCCCCCCTCCACCCACCCAAACACAAAACCTCTCCAAAATAAAATGTACTCCAGGAAATAATATAAAACTGAAACTGCAGCTGCATTTCAAATTTAAACCCAGCTTTATTGAGCTTAGAAAGATAAGTATATATGATTTGTGGGACACACACCCAATTATTCATTAGCACTAAATGAAAAACGGTTATGTTTGGCAGGCCATATTTATACATTAACTTCTTCGCATTACAAAAACTATAATAATATTTGTAACATGATAGGTGTTAAATTAAAGATGTTTTTAATGTCTGTGTGTTTTTAAAGCCAATTTAGCTACGAATTGGACTGCATACCCACACTCTTCAAATATGAAGTGTGATTGTTGTCCGTGAATAAATCCAAACACCAATACGACCTCGTAGTCAATACAGACAAATTAAATAGCCTGCTTTCTATAATATGAGACATTTATATTTCTTTGTAAACGTATAATATCGTGATACTCACTAATACATGTACTGCCTCATTGTTACCAAAATATGTTTAACAAGACAAACAAAAACAATAAAGCCATATCCTTATCTCAGCCTTCAAAATATGGTTGTTTTAATTTCGATCTCTTTAAATAGTTTCCAAAATAACAAATACATTTCATGTTATCGAGGTGTATCGGTCTACAAACAAATCCTTATCGTTTATATTCCTGGCTATTTACCAAATATGATAACGCCTAGTGGGTTTGATTGCTACAAGCAGAACATGTCGAAATAAGGATTGACAAACAACCGACATGACATAAAATAAGGAACGCTAATTAAAAGCTAGAGGCAATGTTTAACAAATTCTCTTCTGTCTTTCAACAATAATAAACAAAGATAAATCCCGACATTCCAAAAATTGTCATATGAAACGATAACTTATGTTCAGTTTTTGCGAGTGTTTATAGAGGAAGATCGCGAGGAATGTAAGGAGTGAGCGTGTTTTATTGCCGATAAGTCCCTCCCCGGTTGTGTCGGTTATCTATTGTCATCGTGTAGGGATGGTTCATTAATTAAGTAACTTGATCTTTTACAAAAACACATGGTACGCTATAATATGAACGGTGTTATGGCCTATCTTATTTCTCTGGACAAACTTTGTTTCTAAATGGTAACTTAATTAATGTTTTCAAATATTTAAATAAATATAGGTCAACTTTATTTCTGGTTACAAATCACTTCAGTTAAAAACCAATATAAGTTTGATGTTGAAATATTAATAAAATCTTAGATAATAATTACTGTGTTTAGTGAACTATTATAAAAAAAGAAGCTTTCCTATGAAGATGCGCCAAATATCAGCTTCACATATCTAGTCATTATACGGATGAACACGGATATTATACTTCAGTCAATTAATACGTTATTATTACTTTGCAGTACATTGATTTCTGTGAAGACATTGTAAAGCGCGTGGACAACTTTAACGGATGTTAGTGTGTGTCCTCTATAAATATGTTATTGAAAAGCTTATCCGGGGGTAGGTAAGAACAGTAAATGTTTAAATCCTAATTCAATATTTTCAGCTTGACTATTCGGTGTCATCGACGGCGTCGGCGTCCGCGTTATTATGTGTGTATGATATACGTTTAACACCTCCATATCAGTGCTACTACTACAGTTTTTTATCCGAAAAGAACTTTGCACATATGCACGGGGTCAATGTATGACGTCAATTACAAAGTCTCATAACGCTAACCTACCTAGCAGACTTTAACCCCTTTTGTACTTACGAAATTATAGTACACAGTTCATTCATGTTTACATTCACACTGACAAGTCATATCACTGTTTAATGCTTTTTAACAGGAGAATTGCCCCTTTTGAACAAATGAAATTAGGTTAAACATTGCGTGAAAGTAGACATTCAGATTGAAGTTTGCATGCAACAAGAACTCTGTAACTACTACATTCAAACTTCACGCATGTAATTGGGGCAATCATGCAATGTCACTGACAAAGGCCCTTAAATCTGCCATGTTATAAAGCTGAATCATACCCCTGTCGTAATTAGAAAATCGGTAAACGTGTGTGTGAAACAACTCAAATTATATAATATCTATAAAATATCATTGACATTGTTCAAGCAAATAATTTTTGTTTGAAATGTAGCTTTTTAAACTGAAAATATACAGAATGTTCATAGTCTTTTTATAGTTATAACATTTGCTAATAACATTCTATCTATTAACATACACAGTGAATGAAGACGTGTTTAGTTATAGCCATTGAATTATCTTAAATTGTCTTGGGTAGTGTTTGCTTACTTATTTTCACAAGAATTTGTTGAGATACATTCATCAATCAGTCAAGTCTTTACAGAAATTGTTGAGTTATGCTCCTGAATAAATAGAAATAAGCATGTGTAAACGTGTAGCAAATATTTATCTTCTAACCTTCACGAACATTTCTTGTCCCCAAGCTTGCCATTAATCTTTATGCACCCTAACGATTGAAAAACAGCTTTTACATATAATACTATATTCTCATACTACTAGTAAAGGTTTCAAATCAAATAAAAACAAACCTTATAAGGCTATGATTTCCAAAAACAACAAACATTTACAATGAAGTGTTATTTAATTGATTCTGCTAAGGTATTATATTTCCACCTGTTGCACAATTGTTTAACAATAAAGAACATGTTGAATGAATAGTCAGTTCGCATAGAAAATGTATCGGATGGTTTCATATTGTATATAAATTATGTTGTTATTTAAAAGTTCAAGTTGTGTTTTATATATAAATCAATTACTTCACAAAAGGATAGTTGTACACACTATGATGTCCCCTTGACTAACATAACCAAAATCAAAATATGTGAAACAATATATATAATACTAAATTTGCATTACCTTCTGTAAACAGGCATGTATAAATACAGATCCAAAACAAAATGTGTACATAAATTGCCATTTTAACTTATTCGATACATTCTAGCTTACATGTTCATCTAAAACTGCGATATGGTAACGACATGACCGCATATTAAAGGATGAAATTTTAAACAAGGAAGATTATTCACGGTGTCACATGTAGCGAGCAAAATTAAATGAATGCTAAAGTGGACAATTGAAACGGCTTTAAATCGGTTTATACTTTTTAGTGATTTGTGCAAACACTGCTGTACATTTAATTACATTTTATTTACGTCACGTAGAGTGGGTGAACGGTGGATATTAATATGTAAATTATCACTATAATCACTGAAATACAAACTGCAAAAGTTATTACCGAAAATAAGTTACTAATAAATCCCACTAATACACATGAAATGCAGGGATAAGAATTTCTTAATTCCTTCCGTTCGTTAAGATTGTGCATATTGCGTTAAAAACCAAACATGAATTAGTGGTTATTTATTCCGCTCTAGGATGGGATCGAACCTCATTCGGTACACGTGCGATTTCATTGTATCGTGAACACCTTTAAAGTATGACGTTGTTTACCGGCTTCTTCAAACGCACACAATCTATTTTGAAAATATTACCAAGATACGATCTTAATATCCGTGTTAGGTTTGCAATAGAACACTTGAATAATGGTGAAATGTAATTTAAAGGATGACTTGACAACTGATTTAAATCTTAAATAGGGAAGAAATCAAAATTCTCAAAAAAGCGTGGGAAGAGATAGTAACTTGTGTTAAAAAGGATTCATGTTTATCGAGTGTTTACTGATACATAAAACAAGTAACGTTATCGAGTTTTATTTCGTAACGTTTCATATGTATATATATGCAAATCCACCAATGTAGTCCACGCTGTACACTGCGAACGGTGTAAGACCTTCGTATACGTAGGAGAAACGGGAGATACCCTGTACCAGCGACATCTTCTTAACCTGTCCCGCATACGGACTCGACACAACGACCCGGTAGCCGAGCACTTCTTCACAAACGGCCACAGCGTCGCAGACTTCCGGGTCATGGGACTCGAAAAATTAAATGGAACCGACGAGTACCGGAAGACCATCGAACAACTTTGGAAGCGCAAACTGAGGACGTTCAAACCATATGGACTAAACACAAAAGACTAAAATTGGCGCGCAATGCAACGTGCGATAATATAACGTCACTTCCGCAAAGATGATATGCTTATTCACAAATAAACGCCGCTGAAGAAGACCGAGAGGTCGAAAGCTACGGCAAATTTAATAAAAGCGTTTTATTTTATATAAACGGCTAAAAGCGACCTTATTATGTGCAACAACGTGATGGCATATCCCGAAACGGAATATATTGAATTTGCGCGACTGAAGAAAGTAACTGGAAAGATTTGTCGATATGAAAGCCATAAACAGTTCCTGCTTGATTGTATAAATTCAGAACTAATTCCTACGGGATTCGACATTAAATGGAAAATGGATCTTGAAACCAGTAGTTATGAGGCCGCCAGCGTATCAGACATTTTACACAAAGCATCGCTTTCTCTGATGTCCGAAAGTGTCGCCGTCTGTGACCGTGTTCTGAAAGAAGCTCAACAACTGAAAATGGACTATGAAACTAAGCTTTCATCGCTTATCAGTAAACCGCAATTTGACAAGAAACTTTGTGAACTTACAGACTTTTCATTAAAAATGAAAATTGATCTCCTCAGAACTAAAAAACGAAAACTTAAATTACTCCGAACTCGGAAGATAAGTGCAGACGATCAGTGTCTTCTTTTGATTGAAAAAGATGGAAACTGCTTTTTCCGGTGTATTGCAGCAGGAATATTCGATGATCCCGAGAAACATGAACTTGTAAGAACTTGTGTAACTAATCACATGCTGGACAACGAATCCACTTACAAGAACTATATTGATGGTGATTACAGTGTACACATAAACTGCATGAAACAAAGCGATGGCAACTCTCGCTCTTGGGCTACAGAGGCGGAAATATTAGCGGCTTCAACATTATACGACGTAGACATATACGTGAAACAATACAGCAATGGATGCTTTAGTTGGCTGCGATTTCCTGTCGAAAGAAAATCGCCAAACCGGAAGTTCATTTGTATGCGGCTTGAAAATCAGCACTTTGACTTTATTCGGCAGCATGAAAGACCTACGTCCGTGATTACAAAAGAAACAACACTCTCCTCGGAGGAAATGCAAACCACAAGGTGCATGGCAAAAACAAAGACGAAACATGACGAAAACAAAATGAGTGTTGTTACCAACCTGTCAAAGAAGACGTTAACTGATGCTCAGATATCCCTGCTGTCGAAAGGACTGAAGTTCATACCGACTAGAGAAACAATAGACAAAGGAAAATTACTTACAGACTTGTCAGCGTGGGAACGCCGTATGCGCTTAAAACAATATTTCTATTCAGAAGACGCTGAACATAGAACCAGGGAAGATGAGCATCAATACAAAAAGAAGACCTCGACGTGGACTCCAAAGGCTGGCCGCGACAAATGGCTGGACACATATATACAAGCGGTCAAAGACGACATCATTTGCGGATTAAAACGAAAATTTAAATATAATCTAAGCAAAGCGGAAGAACAGGCAATCAAAGAATTACTCCACGACGATGACATAGTAATTCGCCCTGCCGACAAGGGGTCGGGGATAGTGATAATGGACAGGGAAGACTTTGTCAAGAAGCTGAAGTGTGAAATGTCGGACAGTCAGACATACGTCGCGGTGACGGATGATAAAACAAGGATTGTGGAAAACAAAGTGAAGAAAGTGGCCGATACCCTATACAAGAAGGGGTCGATCGACAGTGACCTTAAAAGGTATCTCACCAGCGGCGGTGGAACTTCCGGTAAGCTTCAGGGCAACCCGAAACTTCATAAACCTGGGATGCCTCTCCGCACTATTGTAAACGGCCGCAATCACCCGACAGAGAAGATGGCGGAAATAGTGGAGAATGAATTACGCAATCATGTGACGTCACTTCCGTCGTTTGTGAGAGACACAACCGACTTCCTAAACAAAATAACACAGATACAGCAGCCGTTACCAGACGGTACCATCATATTTTGTTTGGATGTAAAGGCTCTTTACCCCAGCGTACCAAGAGAAGAAGCCCGTGCTGCAGTATTTGAAGCTCTCAATCGGCGAGTGCAACCGGAAGTACCAACCAACGACATGATCACAATGATGGACACTGTTCTAAATAACAACACCATTTCATTCAATGGAGACCACTACATGCAAAATGAAGGAACTGCTATAGGATCGCACTTAGGAATGAATTACGCATCGACCTACATGGGAGCCTGGGAGACAGAGTTATTTTCAAAATCAAGTAAACATCCAATAGCCTACTTCCGGTTTGTTGATGATGTTTGGGGCTTGTGGACACATGGTTTGGAGGCACTAAAGACATTCCATGCGGTTGCAAGTGAAATCCATCCACGAATACAGCTTGAGCTCCGTTACTCCACAGAGCAGCTCGAATTTCTAGACACCATGACGTCTATTCGAAAAGGAAGGCTGGTTTCAGACCTATATACCAAACCAACAGATCGGCACCTCTACCTGCACATGGACTCGTCGCATACCGAGTCTACGAAGAAGGCCATTCCGTACGGCTTAGGGGTGAGGCTGAAAAGAATATGTTCGGAAGAGACGGACTACAAAAAACACAGAGATGAGATAAAAGAGCAACTACAGAAGCGAGGATACAATGGCCGATTCTTCGAGACAGAGCTGAAGAAAGTTGATAGCAAGAAGCGAGAAAATCTGCTGCATACGAAAGTGCCTTCAAAAAGTACTTCCAGGGTACCGCTCGTTATCACTTTCTCCAGAGCGCTACCAAATGTCGGCCATATCCTCCGGAAACACCTGCCAACACTCCACATTTCAGATCATATGAAAAACGTTTTTCCTGAACCCCCGTTAGCAGCATTCAGAAGAGACTGCAACCTTCAATACATATTGGTTCATAAAAAGCACAACCGGATGTTTTTCCGAGTTCACAACAGGAGCGGACCTTGTGGGGCACAGAGGTGCGCAATCTGTCCATACATGATGGAGGCTGAAAAGTTCAGCGACACCACCGGCAAAAGCTACAATGTGCGGAACGAGGTCACCTGCAAATCCACCAATGTAGTCTACGCTGTACACTGCGAACGGTGTAAGACCTTCGTATACGTAGGAGAAACGGGAGATACCCTGTACCAGCGACATCTTCTTAACCTGTCCCGCATACGGACTCGACACAACGACCCGGTAGCCGAGCACTTCTACACAAACGGCCACAGCGTCGCAGACTTCAAGGTCATGGGACTCGAAAAATTAAATGGAACCGACGAATACCGGAAGACCATCGAACAACTTTGGAAGCGCAAACTGAGGACGTTCAAACCATATGGACTAAACACAAAAGACTAAAATTGGCGCGCAATTTAACGTGTGATAATATAACGTCACTTCCGCTAAAGATGATATGCTTATTCACAAATAAACGCCGCTGAAGAAGACCGAGAGGTCGAAAGCTACGGCAAATTTAATAAATGCGTTTTATTATATATATATATATATATATATTAATTTTTTTTATTTATATATATATATATATATAGAATATAGTATTCATGATGATGGTATGTTGGTCTTCCTTTCTTCGGTTTTTTCAACGTTTCATTTTAACTTAAGATACCGTAATTACTCTAATTTTTCGCAAAACTTAGATACAAAAAATATTCAAGAAATGAAGGTGTCCGAAAAAATGAGGGTGTCCGAAAATTTAGTGACAAAAATACATCTGATCAAAGACTTTAGAGACACTCCATAAAAAGTGCATGGACGATCGAAAACGGGTATGCAATATGTAAAGCGTTATTTGTTTCAACGAATAAAAGCACGTGTTTGTAAAATACCATGATGTATAGTATACATTATGTTTTAATAAGTTTTGCCTTAAGCTGTTGTCGGAAACCATTGTTTTATTACCGTTATACATAGTTATTTACCCAATAAAGCATATATAATGGTCATTGGCTATAAAGTATTCGTCTGTCAGGTTGTATTAACTTCATCAGCTTGTAATTATAGTACTCCGCGTTACATCGTATAGCGGAGTACTTTTGTCCTGACGGACATGAGAAAACAAACCGGTTTTGCGAGTTTGTTTTGTGTATTGCTATTTATAGAAATAAATAGCGAAAGAAATCAGTTCTAGCGAAGGCGTCAACGTGGCAAGATCGTGCACCGAAAATGGAGGAACATATACACCTGATCAGCGAAATAGTCGATGAAAAGTTGAAATCTTCTTTAACTGAACATAAGAATGCAATGCTTCATGACCTGGAACGCATTGTAGAAAAGATAAGTTCAAAAACTAATGTTACTCAGTTAACTCAAATTTCGAACATTGTATCAGGTATACCATCTTTTAAACGAAAATCAAGTGAAGAGCAATTTAAGCATAATGCGAAAGTAAATTTGGCATTAGAGGAAGTAGAAAGTTCGTTGTCGAATAGAAATATTGAAGAAACGCGAAACAAAATCGCGGAAGGTCAGTATTGGAAAATAATTTTCTTTACTTTATTGCGTCATATACATAACATATATTTATGTTTAATCGTTTGACGAGTCTTATGAGATTAATCTATTTGCAGTCAAAGCTTTTGTGGCTCACCGACAGAAGCTAATACGTTTAGCTGACGAATCAGAGTTGGGGTGGAGGTTCGTAAGCGAATACGAGTCTAACCCGCTGGCATCTGACTCCGAAGACGAAAAGAGGATGTACAGGGCAGAGGCGCGGGCAAACAAGAAGTTAAAAGCGGAAAATTCGAAAAAATCACGAGGCGCGCGCAACGGGCCGTACCGGAAGCCGATGGTTGCACAAAACAATGCAACCCAGGGGATGTCGATGAGACAGCCGATGAGACGCCCAGGGCTGTGTTTCGCTTGTGGCAAGCCGGGGCATTGGAAAGGGGCAGCTGAATGTCCAGCAAGCAGCTCTAACAATAAGATAAGTAGTTTTATGTTTGGGACACCGCTTTCCATAAAATGGGTAGTTCCTATTCCGTCGGAAAAAGGTATCGTACTTAAACATGTAAACACAGAAATTGATCTAAAGGATCCTATTATAGAGATTGATACCGGAAGTTCTCCGGTTTGTAGACTGAAGGCACACGTGGCCAAGTGGCAAGAGGCTACTGATAGTAAGTATATTTTAGATGTAGTAAGTGGTGGGTACAAGCTTCCATTTATAACTGTACACGAACATTCTCAGATGAAAAATAATTACTCAGCGAGAGTAAATTCCGTATTTGTAGAAAGCGAAATAAAAGCTTTATTAGACAGAGGTATTGTTTCAAGATGTAACGAGATTCCACATATTGTTAATCCGCTTAGAGTAGCATTTAATAAGAAAGGGAAGCCACCATTAGTTCTAGATTGTAGGTATATTAATCCACACTTGCACCAGTTTAAAGTAAAATTTGAAGACATTAAAGTTGCTGAAACTTTGTTTGAGAAAAATTCCTTTTTATTTGCTTTCGATATTAAAGGAGCATATCATCACATTGATATATTCATGGAACATAGAAAATATTTAGGTTTTAGCTATCAAGACAATAGCAAACAGTGTTATTATGTGTTTAACTCGCTTCCATTCGGCATAAAAACAGCCGGTCATATATTTACTAAACTGCTTAGAGTTGTAGTAGCATTACTTAGATCAAAAGGACTTAAAATAGTTATGTTTTGGATGATGGTATTAGCGGAAATGTAGCATATGAGAGAGCATTGTGTGCCAGTGAATTAACGAGAAATACCCTGGTAGATTTGGGGTTTTTATTAGCCGAAGATAAATGTAATTGGATTCCTTCTCAGAGAGTAGAATGGCTAGGGCATGTGCTCGATATGCATACAAATCGGTTGTTCATTACTGAAAACAGAGTGGCTAGACTAGAAAAGAGTATTGATTCGATGATCTATCAAATTCATCAAACGAGAGAAAAAACAGTGCCAGTAAGATTCGTAGCTAGCATTGTAGGGCAGATAATTTCACTTCAGAGTGTTGTTGGAAATAAAGTTAGGTTGTTAACAAGACATTTATTCAATTGCATAAATACCAGAGCTAGTTGGAGAGCTCCCATTATTGTGACAGAGCAAGCTATTTCCGAACTTACGTTCTGGAAAGAAAACGCTAGGAAATTAAACAGCAGTGGAAAATATTTCAAACACAATCAAGTGTGTTTGTTTAATATATTTGCTGATGCAAGTAGCACAGGTTATGGAGGTTTTATAGAAAGTTGTAGCTTTCAGGTAGATAGACAAAATGATAGTCAAGTCTACGACTTTCATGGAAATAAACGAGAAAATTTGAGCAATTTGATGTAATCACTTGACGAACAGAGTAAAGGTATGTACTCACGGTCTCTGAGTCCTGAAGATGAGACAACAAATTGTGTTGTAACATTACGTAAAGACACGTATCCACCGGAAGTTGGTTATCAAGATAAAACTTTGCATACGGATATAAAAGGTATGTTATCGCTCCCGGAAGTGAGCAGAAAGAGTATGCTATTGTCCCCAGAAGTGGACATGGAGCCTAGTAGATTGCTCCCGGAAGTGAGCAGAGAGCGTATGCTATGGTCCCCGGAAGTGGACATAGAGCCTAGTAGATTGCTCCCGGAAGTGAGCAGAGAGCGTATGCTATGGTCCCCGGAAGTGGACATAGAGCCTAGTAGATTGCTCCCGGAAGTGAGCAGAGAGCGTATGCTATGGTCCCCGGAAGTGGACATAGAGCCTAGTAGACTGCTCCCGGAAGTGAGCAGAGAGCGTATGCTATGGTCCCCGGAAGTGAACATAGAGCCTAGTAGATTGCTCCCGGAAGTGAGCAGAAATGGTATGTTATTATCCCCGGAAGTGGACACAGATTCAGTAAGATGCCTCCCGGAAGTGAGCAAAAAAGGTATGATTTGGTCCCCGGAAGTGGACAAAGATCGCAATACATGGCTCCCGCAAAGGAGCCATAGCGAATATGGTAAGCCCGTAGAAGAGGACGGTAAAGATAATAGACGGTTGTCAGAGATGGTTTGTAGAGTATATGGTAAAACCACAGATGACGAGATTTATCCTTTTTGTATAAAGGTTGATGATAATGCGGTTAAAGATGTAGAAGTAATTGGCATTTGGTCTGATATAGAAAAATCACGCAGCTCCACTTGGCGGGAAGCGGAAGCAGTTAACAGAATTGTTAAAACTTTTGGAAATACTTTACAAAATTCGTACATAAAAGTGTATTCAGACAATAAAAATGTAAAATCTATATTACTGAATGGTAGTCGAAAAATAGATATCCATGACATAGCTTTATATTTAAATATGTTTTGTGATCAAAATAAGATATCATTATGTCCGGAATGGATTCCAAGAGCAGATAATGAAAAGAGCGACTATTTAAGTCGATGTTTCGATTCAGACGACTGGCAGATAAATAAATGTTATTTTATAGCATTAGATAACATATGGGGTAAACATTCAGTTGACAGATTTGCATCGCATGCAAACAATAAATGCAGAAGGTTTAATTCCCGATGGTGGGTTCCAGGAACAGAGGCAGTAGATGCCTTAGTTCAATATTGGGGAAACTATGTAAATTGGTTAGTTCCACCACCTAGGTTGGTTCCGAACTGTATCGATAAGATGATATCGGAGAAAGCAAAATGCACCCTTGTTGTCCCAAAATGGGTCAGTTCGCCTTATTGGCCAATGCTTATTTCGTCCGACGGCATATTTAGATATTTTGTAAAAGATTGTAACATTATTGGAAGAGATTGTGCGATTCCTGGGAAGGGAAATAACGGTTGTTTTGGCAAAACTAGGTTATCATTTGATATGATAGCATTAAGATGCATACCATAATTCATGTATTGATGCATATATCACATATGTTTGACAGGTATTGGTTTGAGAGGAACTCTGACTTAGCGATTAGAGGACGCAGGTTTGCATGGGCAACACAGAGACGAAATGGCGGACAGAATGGCTGGATATTTGATGCAGTCAAGAGCAGACAATACGGTGAAGAAATATAATTCTTCTTTTGAACATTTCAAAACTTACTGCGAAGACAATTCATTAGTCGCCATGCCAGCCTTACCCATATCAGTGGCAATGTACATGACTCAATTAATGGATCACGGAAAATCTAACAACGTTGTTTCATCTGTGTTCTACAGTATAAAATGGGTTCATTCTATAAATGGTGTAAATGATCCAACAGAAAATAACATTGTTAAGCAATTATTAGAAGCTTCAAAACGTGTGTGTTCAAAACCTGTTCACAAGAAAGATGTACTTTCATCAGAAATGATACAAACATCATGTTTGATGTATAAAGATTCTACTGATGTCATTGATGTTAGAGATTTATCTATGATCATTTTAGGATATGCTGGTTTCATGCGTATGAATGAAATAAGTGAGCTTCGTTGTAATGACGTACAATGCAAAGCAGATCATTTTGTTATTAATGTGCACCATAGCAAAACTGACATTTATAGGAATGGTTCAGAGATTATTATTGCAAAAGGCACGACTTCAGCTTGCCCATATGGTATTTTAACAAAATATATGTCATTAGCAAACTTGTCTAATGAATCAAATGAGTATTTATTTAAACCAGCTTTTCGTTCTAAAGCTGTATCTTCCTTAATTAAGAAAGATAAAAAATTAAGTTACACTAGAGCAAGAGAATGTATTGTTAAAAAATTAAAACTAGTTGGTCCCGAACTTGATATTGGTACGCACTCACTGCGAGCTAGTGGAGCCACTAATGTGGCAAACGCTTCGAGCGTTTCTGAAAGATGTCTTAAGATACATGGGAGATGGAAAACGGACATAGCAAAAGACGGTTATGTTCAAGATTCTATAGATAAAAGATTATCAGTTACAAAAACCTTAAACTTGTAATTTGTTACAATTTGTGTATTCGTTTGTACAACGGATGAAATTATGTATGACTATGTATGAATTTGAATTTGATATTTTATCCACTATACTTTGTAATTGCTATATGCGTCTCTCGCAAATCGCACAACAGTGTTGTTGTTTGTTTGTTTGAAACATAGTTAGGACATGATCGACGTGTCACCAGATACATGTAAGCGTAACAGTTAACGCGAAATGATTTGTCAAAAATGTCGAAGCTGATGTGTATTACTAGAGGTTTATGAAACAACTCGGCCCTGAGCCGTGACAGTTTGTATATAATATAATAAAGTGGGCCTCCATTTAATTTGTTCATATCAATCCTGTTGGGTCTAACTCGCCATGAAACGGAAGATTTATGATTTGTATATAGTTGAAGGGCAAAAACAACTTGTTGTCTGAAATTGAGCTTTTATATTTGATTTGTATATTATCATATTGCGGAAATCTATCAAGTTCGTTAAAATCAGAACGCCGATGTTTAAACATGCTTAGCGTGGTGAAAAGAGTTTATGAAGTCTTCTGCATTGAACTAGTTGATTTTCTTTCTCTGCAACTAAAATGTCATAAGCTTTGATATGTAATAAGCGAGATTAGATAGTAATCCCCTACGAGGTCTGTTTTAATTATTCATTTGGGTACACAACTGTACACCTCAAAGCGATTGCATATATAGTTAATAAGCGAAATAACTTAAAACAGTTTTTCCCAGAATTGTCAAGTTTGCAATTTTACATTTGATGCTATACTTATTATATCCCAAACATGTAAGAGTGATCACAATTGACCATGCTGATGTTGGCAAATGTTTTATATTACTTTATAAAGCAGACTTACATAAATAATCGTGATATCTAAAACCACAGAGGGTGTATGTGGTGTATGTTTAAGGTGTATGTGGTATTTGAATGTATTTTCTTCACATTAAATCATGCCCGATTGGTATCCTGGTTATTCAAATATCTTTTAGCAAAATGACTTACATATTTTTTGAAACTAAAAGGTTTGATATTTTGCATTAAACATATTGTAGTGTGTATTAAATCATGCCTTTACTAGTTAAACTGGTTGAAACCAGGAGACACAAAGTTTGCATATATTATATAACCAAATTAATTCTGAATATTTTGCTTCTGTTACAAAAAATAAATAAATGTGATTGATTTGATCTGGGGTTATATTTGTCCTCTTGTTTTTAAGTTTACGAGACGATGTTGATATGCCATTTGTGCTTCCTCGTTTTGATGCACAACTTTTTAAATTGTATTTTTCTAAAATTCTTATGTTCCAAAAATTGTCGAACCTTGCACTTTTCTGTTTGATATATGTGCTTAGCAATGTTGTGCATTTGCACAAAAAAATGATAAGGTCACCTTATGCAACATATACACGAAGAAGGAGTAAACTGTTTGTTAGATATCCTTGATTTGAACAAATGGACGCAATTTTTGCAAACATAATATCAACCGGGCAAAAAGTCGGTTCTTACGATCAACAAAATTGTGTTAACATATAAAAATGGTGACCCTGCTTTATTGTCCGCAATGCTTTTGTGTTTCAATTACTATTTATTTCCTCATAGTAATTGTCTGCTACTTGTGTGTTACCACGGATGCGATCGTTATCACCAGCCTTCTAATTAAGTGTATTATTAATTTTGTCGCGATTAAATCGTTCGGATCCTTGAATGCCTCATTTATATAATCAATATTTCTGTAATCATTTCGCGAATATTCAATCTTGTTTGTATTCGTATATATTGATTGTAGCACACAACTTGTTTTGTAACAAACTATTTCGCTTAACAGACAGCGGCGTCTCATAAACTTTTAACTGTTTTTCATAAATAGTACATACAGTATCCGTGGTTGAAACTTAAAGTTCATTCTGTTAAATCACACCTAGTATGTTCAGAACAAACCATGCGTTTCCCTCGGTCATTTATTCTTTAATCGTTGTTGCGTACTCTTTTTCTAAGACACAGCTAATTTGAGGTGTTTGGAATATCAAAGATTGCGATATCAGTTAGTAGACTTTTTATTTGTCTAATACGAAAAAGTCATTCGGAAAGTGGCATTGCCATAGAGCGATGAACTGTTTACGTTCAATAAAGCGTCGTTAACTTGCGAGCGTTTATAAAGTTGGAATCTTCTTTTTGCATATACACGTTTCTGACATTGTATAATGCTTTTATTATACATGTACTCAGTTATAGTGCTATAATTTAGTACAAACGTGTACTAATATAATCCCAACACATCCTTAAGGTGTAAACTGAACTTAATATATTGCCTAATTAACAACATTTTTAAATTGTAAAACAGTGATGGGCATTGACTTTTGGAAAGCCAACATTCTAATGTAATAAGTGATTGTGTCACGATTTAATGCCTTATTTAGAATTGAAATGAATGTTATATCAATCCGCATTTTGAGTCAGATAATATTGATCCAATGTCCATAGTTTCTTGTTTTTTGAAGGTCAAATTTCAACAGTGTTTTTTTAATGTCGAATGTTTTGTCTCAAAAACTAGGCAGTACATCGTGTTCAACTTCTTTACATATCATGATAAACATATATATTAGCAATAGAAACAGTCTTAATGTATTAATCTGTTTCCAGAAAGAGACCTTTCCATCAAACTCATTGCTCATTTACTGCCGGAAAAAATAACAATAAAACACACGAATTGTATGTGCATTGATTAAGTTGCATCAGCAGCTATAATTGCTCTGTAAACCTTTTGGTGTTCACGGAATCGCTATCAAAATTGCCATTGTGTGCATGCTCATCCAACGTCTTATTATATAATAGCGAATTTGGCTGTCACGGGCACCTATAACGTATTGTCTTTCATTTATGATATTATATGTTCAATATCATAAATATATATGTTTTATAAAAGTGTAACCTTTTTGCAATTAAATACCCACATATGCATGTTCTTATGTCGGATATATAATACTTACATACTTTAAATTAGGTTTGAATAAAAAATGTATACATACATGTCACATTATCAATTAGCATGTACGTCAAATATAAAATGCACGAATTAACATATTGTCAGAAATGAATTTCGCCGTACCTATTTCTACGACGATAGCTGCGACTCCAATCGCTAACATGATGCCGATTGCCACCCAAACTCCTCCTTCCATAGCTAAAATCTTTGTAAACAAATTAAGATTTTTCCTTTAAAATGGGAAAAAAACTTCATATAAAAACTCGCCAAACATGTAGATATAAAAAACAAACTGCTTGGTTTAAATGATAGGAAATTAAAAGAAACACGAATTAATACACAATACTTCGATACGTGGTTGAAGTTCAGATTTCACGTAAATCGGCCCAAGGGTCATCTTTGGTGGTAACCTTTGACAAACTCTAATGTTAATCTTTGATGAATCTGTGTTGTTTACCATTTGAGGTGTTACCAATTATGACACAGATGGTGTTCAACATCGTGTCATCTGCTGTGTTAAATATTGTTATATGTGTGCTGGTAACAACAATGCCAAAAGTTGTGTTTATGACTTCAAATAAAGCAGATTAAGTTGACATCGAAAAATCCGCCATTAGTGGGTGTGTTTAAAGATTAGGTAGTTGTAGTATTAGATGTCATCGCAGTTGTCTCTTTGGCTGACAATAAATTTAACTTTTCTTCTCAAACACGCAAGCTTCTTAATATGTATATATTGGAGTGTCGCAAATTTTGTTTGACCGGCCTTTGAATGTTAACTTATGTATTTGTTTGCAAAACGTGTAACCGTTTGTTACTTGTAATTTACAAGTTCATGCTTACATATCTTCAAATCTTAGAGTTCTTTAAATTCAAATGCGAACGCAATTTTAGAAAGATACGTACAATACTTATGATGACACGTTCATTACACATGTATGTATAATTGGTTATATTAGCTTCATTGCTAATATATGAACACGTGATCATCGATAACAAGCTGAAATTTACAGCATGATAAACCTATGGCTTGTTTTCTCGTTGTGGTCAGTTTCGCGGCGAATCATGCATATGTCAGACTATATTTCGTCAAGAAAATGCATGCTCACATAATGTAGATTATTGGTTTTGAAATATAGAATGGTGCTGACTTATTGCAGATAATAACGATTATTTAATACCAATAACTCTTGTTCTACATAAGGATTTAAATCACCTAGTGCGCGAGTATTGCATTATTAACTGGAGCTGATAAGCAAACACATAACTGTGAAACCAACGTCAAAACATAGATGTATTCTTACTATAATTCGACATCAGACAAGTTCTACATTCAGCAATATCGTTTTCTTTGATTTTCAATATGAAACGTTTAGCCACAAAACGACAAGAACGTGATAGCAACATATAATACTCGTCGCTTGTCAAATGCATCTAAAATACTTGTATTGTATACTTGCCACATGCATCGTTGTTCGTGTGTGAGTGAACGAAAGACATGTCAGGGTGACATTCTATTTGTTGCAAAAAGCGTATAACACCTGAGGCTACGCAACCTATGTCGTTTTACTTTCACATATATACAATCCTGTGAGAAGCATGAATTATGACAACGCAAGTGTTGAATCATTCGCTGTTGTAATTTCTATTAATTTCTCCGAGCGAGGCTCAGATTATTATCGTCAACTATTTGGTACTAAGACGCATGTTACGCTTATTGGCGTCGCACTATAGTGCGACGAGTAGTATGTTATACGTTTTTGTTCGCTTATGGGAGGAGAAGTTATTTTACGGATCAATGTATATATTTTTGTTGTCAAAATATCTTGCATAGTGGTGATTTTTTGTGTAAACTAGTGTAAATAAGTACTGCATTTGTGCCTATTACATTTACTACAACATATATTGCCAATAATGCAAAGCTAATTCTTTTAATTAATAACTGATCACAGGGACTGGGCAATAATAAAAGATCACAGGGACTGGGCAAATATGCGAACCGGTGAAACTTTCTGGTTTTGTATAAAAACAAATCTTCTTTGTTCCACTATCCTAGCAACCACCTAGTTACTAATAAAGGCGCTAT